>NC_021162.2:72306832-72357334 GCF_000331145.2 Cicer arietinum
CTCTGCAAAAATATATATATATATATATATATATATATATATATATATATATATATATATATTATTTATATTTTATTACTTGGGGAGTATGCAATTAATTACTTTCTTATTATTACTATCATATCCTAACTGAATTGTTAGTCAGTTGGCTGCAACAACAGATTGTTAGTTTAGTCTATTTCCTATTATACTTTAGGATATATATGTGCTGTTTTCTCACTTTTGTATTCATTCATTCTTCTTACTCAATACAAATTAAGAAGTGTTCTTAAGATAAATGTATTTGTTAAGAATATATATGTAGAAAATAAATTTTAAAATTATAAAAATATATATTTTTTCTTTCAAACTTTTTATTTTATTTTATTGTTAGCATGATTTGATTCAGAAAATTGATCAACCGTAGTAATTACAATCGAGTTTGGAGATAGTATATGTGTAAAAGTCACTTCTGCTATTTGCTTAGATGTACATTAATTTCAGTCATGAAAAAAATGTATGTGTATATTAATTAGCAAGTCATACGTAGGATTCAAAGTACATTAATGAATACATTATGGAAAAAAAGCTATTGGAAAAACTAAAATCTAAATTAATAAAAGTGTATTGTATGAATAATAATATTAATAGTAGAGTTAGTTAATTTTTGCTTGTATTCAGTTCACAATAAACAAACTTTTATTGTTTATATATATGAGACATGAAGGATAACTTTTTAAGACCGTAAAAATAAAATAAAAAACTTTTAGAGTGAGATCCAAACTAAAAGTTAGTGCAAAGTAACTCAACTAAATAATTCAAGGTATAAATATGCTTTAAGACCTTACAAATATTATTTTTTATTTTAATTTTTATAAAAATACATTTTTTTTAATCTTTATACATATATATTTTTTGCTTTTAAGTTCTTAGTATTTTGTTTTCGATTGAAATGAAATTAAAGAGTAATATGATAAAAATCTTAATATTTTGTTTATATTTTAGATCAATAAATATAATTTTTTTTTATTGTTCTATGTCGTGTTCAAAGGGGAGTGTGTGTTTATATATTTTCATAAATTATATATTTTTTAGATTAAGCAAGTATTGTTTTATATTTAACTACTCCAATAATATATATTTAGCACTTTAAATAAATTTATTAATTAAAAAATTAAAATAAACAAAAAAGTTAAAAAAGTTGTCACTTGAGTGATACATCTCTTCGTATTATTTTTACATTTTTAATCTCTCCTACTACTATAAATAAAATATATTTAAAAATAAAAATTGTTAAAATATTACTTATAAATAAAATTGATTATAAACTTCTTACTGATAGATATAATATTTATATTGAAAGAGATATTATTAATTATTACAGATTCATTTTTCTACTAATTTTACTCTTTAAAGGGGCGACGATCACCTCATTAAAATTAGTATAGTTTTGCCACTGTTTACAAAATGCGTCCACACTCAGCAGAGTCCTTAGCAAACAACAACGTGAAACCTCAAATTCCACCATTATCGTTGGTAAGTATCTCACTCAAACTCCAAAACCAATTCTATAGTAACAGATGAGATAAGTTTTGCACGTTTTGAAATTAAAATCTTAGATACCATGAATTTTATTGGACACCTGGCAAAATAAACTCAAATTAATTAAATATTAAATAAGGACATGATTTCAGATTATTAGTTACTGTACTCACTTAAACAATAAGTTATTAGAGTATTCATCCTCTATACAGACTTATTTTTATTTTGGATTAATAAATTTTAGTATTAGATCAAATGACACTTTTTAATAAACTTATGTACAATACAAAAATATATTGGATCGTTAAATGATATTTAAGGTTAGGTAGAATTTGTTAGATTAATATATTAAAGATATTATATCAAAGTGTATGATATTTTAATTGTATAATAATTTGTTACATAATTATTTTAAGTTTTACTTTTTTTTTAATTATTTATCAATTTCTGGAGTTTAAATATGATTCTCAACATGATATTAGAACAATAATATTTATTCCACTACAATATATTTTCAAATTTTATTATCTTTTCCTTTTCGTTTTGAATTTAAATTTGTGATTCTTCGTTATTTCTCAACTTGGTTCTATAATATTTGAATATTCAAGATTGAAAATGCTTTGTGATTTATGATTCGATTATTTGAAAGTTTAATTGTTCATTAGCCATTATCTTATTTAGTGATATATTTCACTATAATTTCATTCTTTTTAGCCAACTTTCTTTATGTGCTTCTACCATATGGTAGTAAAATAATTTTCTTTGTTCTTTTATTCTATGGTATTAGACATTTTTTATTCTCTTTGTGCTTTCATCCTATGATAATTATGTTTTGTTAGTCAAATTTGACATTTGAAGATCCAAATATTGAAATTCTCGATTCTATAATTGAGTGTTGTGGAAACACCAAAAAATTTCAAGTTAGTCTAAAGTAGGTCGAATACTTCAACGAGAGTCATGCATCTCGATCACTACCACTTTCTACATGAATTTTATTGTTTAGCCGATGCGATTATCGTTTGTATTATTTTTCTTGTAATTTTCTTTCATTAGTTTCATTGTATTTTTTATTTTTCTTGTATCATATTATTCTTCACAAGTTGGAAATGGTGTTACATACTTTCAACTTATGGGAGTAATTAAAATATATTTATAGATATGTAGAATTTGTTAGGTTAGTTACATTAAGAACACACTATAAAAGTGCATCACACTCTAATTGTATAACAATTCTTTATATGATAATTTCAATTTTTTTTCTCTTTAATTATTTATATCTTACTTCTACTCAACCATGATTCTCAAGCAATCACATTAAAAATATACATTACAATAATAATATTTGAACATTCTTAATTTTTATTATATACTCATTGAACGCTTTATTTTCTCTTAATCTCTTCTCTTATAGACACAATTGCTCATGCAGTCCCTTAACTTAATTTCAGATATCACTTTAGTCCTTTTTTCCCCCCAATTTGGATATTTATTTAATTTTATCACTAAAATTCAAAAATATAAAGCATGAAAATATAAGTTTATGTGAAGATTTGAGTTATAAATTTGATGAAATTTGCATTATATAAAAAATAATAATTAATTTTATGAGTTTTGTTTGATAATGTAATAGATAATTTCTGTATTTCTATTTTCTATCTGATGATAAATGTTTGGGTCGCCATCTTACTATACATTTGCCCGTTGAAGGTGGTTGCTAAACCCAAACTAATTCATTTATAAATAAAGAAGCCACGAAAACAGAAAGACACATAATTCAATCCATCACTTCTCATTAACACAACACAAAAACACAATACCATTTCCAATGGCTTATCTTCACATTCTCTTAACCCTCTCTCTTCTCTCTCTCATCACATTATCTTCTTCCAATCCAAACACAAACACTATCACACTTTCTCTCTCCCCTATATTCACCAAATCCCCATCTTCAGATCTATTCCACTCTCTCAAAAAAGCAACTTCATCTTCTCTAAAAAGAGCTCACCACCTCAAAACCCGCAAATTAAGTAAAAAAAACTCTCCTTCTTCTTCTTCCACCATAAACACACAAGTATTTGCAAAAAGCTACGGTGGTTACTCAATAAACCTCAATTTTGGAACACCACCACAAACCTTATCTTTCGTTTTAGACACAGGTAGCAGTCTCGTATGGTTCCCTTGTACCTCTCACTACCTCTGTTCCAATTGCAACTTCGCAAACATTAACCCAACAAATATCCCAACCTTCATTCCCAGTAAATCATCTTCCACAAGAATCATCGGTTGCACAAACAAAAAATGCGGTTACGTTTTCGGCTCCAACATTGAATCTCGTTGCCAAGGTTGCAATCCCCAATTTCAAAACTGTAACAACATTACTTGTCCTACTTATATACTTGAATACGGTTTAGGTTCAACCGCCGGTTTATTACTCTCTGAAAATCTCGATTTTCCGGGATATATCGTACCGGATTTTCTCGTCGGTTGTTCGATTTTCTCGACCGAACAACCCTCCGGTATCGCCGGATTCGGTCGCGGCGCAGAATCTCTTCCGGCGCAAATGGGTCTAACAAAATTCTCTTATTGTTTACTTTCTCACAATTTCGACGACACGCCGGTAAACAGTAACCTCGTTCTGCAAACCACTTCAACCGGCGATGGTAAAACAAGTGGCTTAAACTACACAACGTTTGTACAAAACCCATCCATGAGCAACCCTGCATTTCTCGAATACTATTATGTTAATCTTCGAAGTTTTCTTATAGGAGGTACACGTGTTAAGATTCCGTTTTATCTTTCTTCACCGGGAATGGACGGTAACGGTGGAACAATCGTTGATTCTGGAACAACGTTCACTTTTATGGAAAGACCAATCTTCGATTTGGTGGCACGACAATTTGAATTGCAACTTGCTAATTTTCCGAGAGCGACAGATATTGAAGCTGCATCGGGGTTTAATCTCTGTTTTGATTTCACCGGCAATAATTCGATACCGTTTCCGGAGTTAGTATTTCAATTTAAAGGTGGTGCTGAAATGGTGTTGCCTGTAGATGATTATTTCTCGTTGGTCGGTGATGGAGGGAATGTTGCGTGTTTGACTATTATGACCGATGGGAATTCTGTTCCGGCAACGAATACTGGTCCGGCGATGATTTTGGGGAATTATCAACAGCAGAATTTTATTATTGAGTTTGATTTGGAAAATGAAAGGTTTGGATTTGGGGCACATATTTGTCAAAGTAATGCTTAATTTAATTTTTTAATCTTAATTTGACAGCTTGGAAATAATAATAGTGGTGCATCATTGCATGTGACAGCATTTTCAGCGGCGCTGAAAAATGAACATCACGGTGGTCATCGAACTGCATGGTTGTTACCATGTGGTGTGGCGGCGAAGTTAGTTTTTAAAATTACTATTTACATTTTTATTTATTTATTTATTGTTTATGGGGTCAATGGGGTAAACATAATAAGAGAAACCAAATCCCCTTTGGCTTTTCCTTTTTATTTTGCTTTTGCATAAAGTTACCAAAGTTAAGATTACATAAATTATTGCCAGCTTAGTTATTGATTTACATCAAAGCAAATATATAAAGTCGTATTAGTCACATGTTATATTCCTTTTTTGTTTACACATTGTTCCTTTTCTTTGATAGTTGATGTTTAAAGTTGAGCTACCACTTGAAAAAAAAAAATTTTGAGCTGCCAAATTATAAAGTTTATCAAGTCAATCGTAGTTTAATATTTAAAAAAGTCAACGGAAATAATGTTAATAAAAATCAACAAAAGGTTACTCTTTATTGTTATATTTAAGATAGAAAATAAACACTAAATTCTCTAAGTAATAAGAGTATAATTAAAAAAATATCAATGGAGTCTTGAATTTCTAAGTATTAAATAATAATTTAAAATGAAAGTAAAATAGTAAAACATCAATAGAAAATAAACAAACGAATACTTATGTTTTAACCCAAATATGAATTTCTTTTTATGGTTGCCTGGCATGGAGTGATTCCCAAAAAAGACCTGCTGCACATGACATGAAGTCATGAATATATTCTTTAGTTTCTTAATTTGTGTCCTTCCTTTCTGATTTTAAGCTAAAAGAGCATGTTCTTTAAAAAAAACGGCTTTGTTTCACTTTCACGTGTGGGGAAGGTAAAGTAAAGCGGTGGATTCCTTAAATATATATTTTTTATATTTTTGTAAAAAATGGGTTCCTTATTTATTTACTACTTTTTATTTTTGACTTGGGTTCCTTATTATTCGTTGCATACTTGTATCTTCTATGTTGCTTTTGTGGTTTGGCCTATGAAAGCATATCTAATGTAATGTTTGATCTCTAAAGTATTGTTCTCAAATGTTAAAGTTGAGTTTGAGTGATGTGTCAACAAAAATATATAACTTAAATTGACACTAACAAAAATATATAAGTAGAATGTTCGTACTAGGTAAATGTCACAGTGGTAAGTAATAGGCAATTAGATAGGGAATGAAAAAATTGTTAGCCTTAGAAATTGAATCTTGAAACTTTTTTATGAGAGTTATTTAGCGTCTTAATCCATACAATTGGATTATACTTTGGAGATATGTTTTTATTATATACAAATGGATGTTTATAGTATTTTACTAATAATAATAATATCTTTATATAAAAAGAAATGTCAATAAAGATATAAAAACTAATTAAAAATATAGTTATATTTGTAAGAGAATGAACTATTCTATTAATTTATTTTCGAATAAGCTCTGAAAAACAGAAGAAGAAAAATAGAAAACGATATTTGGACAAGATTGTTCTAAAATCTGAAACATCAAGTGATACATTGTGAACTTTCTCTACCACATAGAGTTCAATTCAAAGTCAACTAATTTCAATTGAAACTCTTAAACCTATTTTAAAGCACATGCCAATACCTACCTTTAGAGACATGTTCTTAAAGCAAAAAATGATGAATCGAACGACTCTTTAAAGAAAATTAAGAACACAATTATGATGTTTGCATTGGAATAAAAGTAGTAATCACATGTAATATTTTGGGATCCATTATTTAAAAGTAATTTATCAACATGCACAGAAAATTTTAAATGACATTCATTTTGAGATAAATTTTTATTGTTAAAATGACACTCATTGTGTAAGACGAGTAGAGTAATACAAAATATTGTTTCCAAAAAAAATAATTCAAAAAGTAAAGTTAATCCATTGAGAAATTAACTTAGTTGAGTAATAGGATTAAAAAGCTAATCACCATAAATAGTAACATATAAGCATTTTGTTGTGGAAAAAATATTTTAATTGAGTGATAAAATCATGACATTGAATAAATGATGGGTACAAGTAATTTTAATCTATATCGAAGACATCACAAGTTCTTAAAACACAGCATGAAGGGATAGGAAGTAGGCATTTCATATATAAAATTATCACTGAGTTTTTGAAAAAATCAATATATTAAATCTTTTCAATTTTTAGAGATAATGAATGTGAATTTATAAATAAAAATATAATAATAATTACAAGTAAAAAATAATCATCTAAATTTTTGAAACAGGGTGGATAACTCCATGGTAAATCTGGACCTAGTTGCTACTTCAACTTGTTCTTTGTCTCCGTTGTTTCTATACTTGCTAAATGTTACATGTGATATGATGCAGTCATGTATGCCAGAGAGTACTGATATTTTGTTATGATCAATGACAGAGTAGAGGTTAAACAGTGCCAAATTGGGAGTAGGACGCTCAACACTTATTCACTTTGTTGGTATTTGTCACGTGCCCTTTTTTTTCTTTAGTACAAGGATAATATATTTGATATTATGATAGAGTTATCAAAATTACGAAAAAATGTACAACTTAAAATTTTAAAAGATCACTCTTATTACGATAAATTTAACGGAATATTATACATATATAAAATATATTAAATTAACAAAAATACAACATCAAGAGAATTAAGATTAGATTAAAATTCAAACAAGAAAACAATACATATTATTGAAAACGAAAAAATTGAAAAGATTTAACCGATTCCAACCAAAATCATCCTCAATGAAAGACAAAATCGAGTTTCACCAATTTAAACAAGTAATAGTCAAATTATGAAAGACAAATTTGTTAATCCAATGATTTTTATCATGATAGATATGAAAAATATAAAAGTATATATCACGAATTAAAATTAAATAATTCTACCACCAATTACAAAAATATCAAAAAACAACGTCGGTGTTGCAAAGAACTTGAATAAACAAAGTCATTCCAATTACTCTTTTAACTACATCAAAATGAGAAGGGTGCACTTAATATAAACTTCAAAAAAAGTTCAAAGGTGGCTCTTTACAATTTTTAGTAAAATAGTATATTTTCTCACAAAAAAGAAAGAAAAAGTATATTTGTTAACAACATTAAGGGTTCACCGCGGATGTTTTTGTTGTTGTTGTCTATATTAAGTGCAGGAACATAGATTTATATATCATAAAAATATAAACCAAAACTAATCGTACAATTAATGTTATTGCTCGTTGACAATATAGTTTAATACTATATGTTATACTTAATTAAGTATAAGGATATTGTGAATAAAAATAAAGAAAACTATAAAAGGTGTCTGTCAAAAAATAAAATCTTTTATGGAGGGTGGAGAAGAGTATTTTATTTGTGTTAAGTGTGTGGTTTTAATGAAACTTTATTTATTTAAAAAAAAGGATGAAATTAAACATATTATACATTTTTTTTTTTGGAAGAGAAGTGTAGATATTATTTCGTTTTGTTATAGCTTTGTTAAACTCAGATTCTTTATTATAGCTTTATTTACTTTTTTGGAAGAGAAGTGTAGATATTATTTCATTTTATAAAACTCTATATCTTTTGATGTGAAACTCATACTTTTTCCAAATATTATTTTCTTTGATTAAATTAATCAACAAAATTTTATTGTTTAGATTTTAAATTGAATTTAACTCATTTTTATAATATGAAGTAACAATTCTTTGTAAACTTTATCTAAAATTTTATATCTTTTATGTAGAACTTAGTTTTTTTTTCAGATAATTTTTTTCTTTTTTATTTAAATTATACATATACTGGAATGGATGCTGGATTTGGCTCAAAGAGCAAAGTGTGACATGATGAGAGCGTAACGAAGAACCGAAGATATGGACAATCCTATCCTGTTGCATCGTATTCGTACATCTTTAGAATTAATCGACGGAAGAAAAAATAAAAAACTGATGACTATCAATGGAAGGTTTTTGTTTTTTATGGTCCTGCTGTTTGTCATCTAGGTAGTGACAAATGTACTAATAATTGTTACATTAGTTTTTTTTATTTGATTTTGGTTGTATAAATATATAACCTTGAACTAGAACTTGGGAGATGGAGTCGAAAAAGTTTCAATAGATTTGGTTATGCACAATATATTACTTTCAAGAAGTTAAATTCTTTAAAACACACACTAGAAGCAAAATGTTCTCATTAAACTAAAAAAAAAAAAAGGGTTCTTAATGACTACACGAATTATATTGACTCGTGATATATATATACTTGTAATGTTATTTTTAAAATTAACTCTCTAATCCTCCTTTTTATGATAAGAAAATATTATTTTCAATTTATTCTTTTATTTATTATGTTCAAAGAGATTGTTTATATATTACATTTGATATATTTGTTTAGTAATTCTCCGAGAAAATTAAATAGATTTATTCATTTCTCTGCTCAATGCTCATTTTTTTGTGTTCAAATAGTATACCCATTTAAGTTATCATTCACAACAACATGACTCTTATCAAAATGATTTGTTTTGTGAAAGAAATCAGAATAATTGCATGTTTGGTTACACTTTGAAAAGGTCAAAATTAATTTATGAGATGTAAAAAATATTTTGATTCTTTTGATATTATATTATCACCTAGAATTGATTTTGTTTTTATAATTAATTCTAATTTGAACTATACCTTTATATTTTTTAAGTTTAAATTTGATTTTTATTTTAAAATTTATTTTTTCAACTCACTTTACGTCAATATATTTAAACATAAATTACTTTTATTTAAAAGTAATTTTACAAAATCAATTCACCAAAATTAATTTTTATGATTGCAATACCAAACACGTAATAAGAATATGACTAACAACTATTGAAATCAACATTAATGACTACATTTATAAATAATTAATGTTTTAAACATTGGATTGAAGATCAAATTAATAAGATCTTTGAATTATGATTCAATTGATTATCACAATCAAGTTAGATGACTAATAAATAAATTGAACCAGTTGGCGAATTAGTTGGTTCCAATTTCAATTCATTGTAATGACATGTTAGATATAATTTTTAAAACACTAATTTATACGAGGAAATGAAACTTTTAACATGTATTACGTAATTTGGTTGGAGGGGTTTAATTAGTACACTCATAGAAGTGTGTTTGATTGGAGGGGTTTGAAGAAGAGGGAGGAGAGATAATATTTTAAAAAAATGTGTTTGAATTAAATTTTAAGAAGAAGCAAATTATATCCTTAAATGTTCTCCCCCTATTGTAGAGGGGAGGCGACGGTACTCATATAACTTAAAAATTATCTAAAATCTATATTCTTTCTTTAAACAACACACACACAACAATTAAAAATCTACTTATCCCCTCATGTTCTTTCATCTCTTTTGAACCACATATGTCTACTTCCCTTCTCTCGCATCCCCTTTATACAAATATTTCTCCTCTCCTCCCCCTTTCCATTGAACCAAAGAAACTCTACTTACACTTTTGAAAGTATCCATTTGAATCGCACAAATTTGATGATTCTTGTTTTTGGATGCATAAATTCAAATTGGTGTTTGGAGTGCTAAAAATCGCTCTTTTAGAGTCTGTTTGGTTCAATAGCGGTGAATAGAAGAGATGGATATTTAACGAAGGAAAGTGAAGGGAAGAAATGAGAAATAGACACAAGTTTGGTTCAAAACGCGAGAGAGAAGGGAGGAGAATAATTTTTAATAGTTTTGTGTTTGGTTCAAAGAAAAGAGATTTTTAAGAATGTGTTTGGTTCACTGAGGAAAGGAAAGAGAAAATATTTTAATGGAGGAAAAAAATATGTGTTTGGTTCAAAAGAAATGACAAAAGAGGTTTTAATGCTTTTGTGTTTGGTTTAAGAAAATGAAGAATTTACATTGAGCTCATCTTTGGCCCTCCATATCCTTCAAAATGAGCTATATGGGAGCTTTTGACTATATTTCTCCCCTCTTAAAAATTGAACCAAACATATTTCCTTTAAAATATTTCCTTGCATTTGTCTCTAACCAAACACACTATAATAATTTCCTTGCATTTGTCTCTGACCAAACACACCATAATAATTTTTATATTATATTGATTCCCTCTAAAGATGGAAAAGAGGGTGAGGCTGCCTCGTGATTAGTGCGCTAAAAATTAGAGCGAGTGTTGGACAGACCAGCTTAAGTGGTATGAGAAGAAAATACTACCTTGTCCTATCACGTGGTGAATTGGCAAATCGACTTGCATTTTTTTATTTTATTTTGAACATTTTGTAAAAATAATAAATGCAACTATAATCAATCAATAAAGTTAAATGCCAAAACAAAGCTATCATTAACATAAAAATGTCTCAAAATAAATTCTTAAATATTAAACAATTCCAAAAAAATTATTACAATCTGACTAGTGTTATAGTATATTAATAAATAAATATCTATAAAGTTTAAGAAATGTATTATAATTCATTATAGAGTTTAACTCTTCATTTAAATATGAGATTATATGTTCTAACCTTCAGAATATATTAACACACTAATTAAGGTTATATGGTTTAGCTTTTTTATCCTTTATCCTACTACAGAAAACTTATATCCTTATTCGTTTTTAATTTGATTGGATAAATTAATGGGTCAATTTTAGTCTTTGAGTTTGGTTGAGTTAGTTAAAAAAAAGTCATTAAAATAACATTTTTTTTAATTTGGTGATGGGCCAATCCATCCCGCTCGCTTGTGTTCGGCCTATTTTTTCAGTTGGTTAAACGGGAAATATCAACTAAGATAAACAAATTCAAATGTTTATCCATCATGCCTAAAATAGGAGACAAAATGGGTCACACTAATTTGACTCGTTTTGTCATCCCCAAATCTCTTGCCCTTTAAATTCTAAAAATATAGGGAGACTAAAAATCACTTAAAAGGTATATTTTGCTCCTAAAATTTAAAATATTATCCCTCTCATCCCTTTCATTTTCCCCTAATCAAACAAATCCTTAAAAATGTTTACGCTCAATTTAGTTAAGCATTCAATTGTGTGTCTTTGATATTTTGTTTTTGAAAAACCTAAAATACGTTAACACATTGCCCAAACACAAAATGTATAAAAATAGAAAAATTAAACAAAGATACACCCCGTCTAATTAAATGTAGTAATACAATAAAAAAATTACGGCCAATAACCCATAAAAAACATATACATTGATTTATCAATCAACTACATATCCAAACTATTTTGAAATAGGGATGCAAATTAAATTGTTTTTTTTATTCGAAATATATATATTTTTTATCTTATTGGAAATTTGAATCTATGACAATACGTCAAATCTAACAATATCGACATTTGTCAGTTGAACTAAAGTTTAAAGACTCGTTCATTCACTTTAAAACCGTAACAAATCATATATGCAATATATTTAAACAGTAAATTCAAATAATTTGATTGGAAGCAGCAAAACCCATATTAGCTCTCAAATAAATAATCACGTAATTAGAGTAAAATACTATTAAGTTTAAATAGTTGGTTTAGTACTTTGGTCAAAATTGTGAATGAAATGTTAATATTTGGACAAATTTGTCCTGTTCAAAGTTCAAACATTAGATTAGTCGGGACCCTTTGTTATTATAAACCCAAAGGTTAACACTAAATTTATATTTGGTTGTACTTTTAGAGAAATTAAAATCAATTTTAATTGTAAAAGTATAGAATTGATTATGATTTGTATTGGTATTATTGAAGATAATTGAGTCTATAAAATTAATTATATCTTAAAAATTAAGATTTATAGTTTTTGTGTCTAATAGTGATTGTCATTAAAATTTATTATCTAATTCACTTTTATGTAAAAAATATAAATCACTTTATATTCAACAGAAAGATTAATTTAACAAAATCAGTTTTATTCAGTTCAGAATAAAACCTAGGTTGTTAAGTAATTAAAAGGAGTGTGGGGCGGTAGGGGTACATTGAAGGGACGAGGGTTCCTTACACAACGTGCTTCGTAAGTTCATAACCAGAATACAAGTCTTATCTGTTTTTTGTTTCCATTTGCACATGTGACACTTCCTGGCTTGGAGTTAAAAAAGTACGTCGATTGCATTCACATGTATCATTAACCATATGGACTCAGACGTGGGAACGCTGCATTTGGATAACATGCTTTTACTACCTTATAACAATATAATAATCAAAACAGAATAATGTGATATCATTATGGTATTTTTTCTTCTATAAAAATTATTAAACTGGTATAATACATTGAACTAAAATTAAAAACCAAATCTATAAACAAACTTACAACATGTAATATAATAACATATAAATACTAAATATTTATAAGTGTGATAAAATTAAAATAATTAGAATACTCATATATTTAAATTTATCCTATTAATGACTAAATTATTATTAAAATTTATAAAAAATTGAATTTGATTTGTTAATATGAACAACCAATCAAAAGAGGTGATTATGGGCTAATAAATGACTTCAAACCCCTCATTGGTGGAAAAAGTTGAGAGAGACAATGTGACATCAATACTAGAGAAAATAAAACTAGCAATATAAGAGTACATTTATTTATTTTGTGAAAACAAAATTTATTTTTATTTTGTAAAACTTGTGTTAGTTTTGAGATGTGAGATTCATGAAATATACCATTATTTTAAAAAGAATATAATATCTTCGTTTGAGATGGTGTATTTCTAAAACTAATTATTTGAAATTTTTCATTTTTTATCCTAAGAAACAGGTAATTTTCTCTTTATTAATCTTCATCACAAATTTTAAAAAAAAATTATTTTTATAAAATAAACAACCTTGAATCAGCGATGAAAACAAAATCTCTTTTTGACTCCCTTATTACCAAATTTATCTAGGAAATTAGAGAAGATTTTACTTCTTTCATCTCAATTTATCTCTCTAATTTATGTATTTTTAGTAATATGTTTTTACAGCTCTATTCATTTAGCAAAAAGTTATTTAGTCTTTAGGGAATCTACGTGGTCATTCGAATTACTACGCGAAAAACTGCATTTTACAGCGCTTTTTTTAATCCATTTACAGCGCTTTTTTAATCTCTTTTTAAAAAGCGCTGTAAAAGACCTCAGTATGTTATTTTTGTGTTGGTTTTATTTGGGTTCAATTTTGGATGACTGTAAAATTGATGACTGTAACTCAGACGTTTATTCCAATTGAATTGGCACTTAATTTATATTATATAAGTGACATTAGTAGCAAACTGTGAGATGTTATAACTAGGATCCCAATATGCTGGTATGTATGGTTTGATTCCAAAAGCTTCTGATATGAAATCTGTTGCTATTCTGCCATATTAGTATAAAACACTCAATTCAAATTACATGCATATTTATCACAATAATTCAGATTACATGCATGACTTATATAAAACAATTAAACATATACATTAAGATGCCCTTCTTCTTTTCCTGGTGGTATTCACATTTGTTTGTCCATTTACAATATGAAACGATGGATTAATCCAAATTCCCTCATCATGATCATCTCTAAGATATAAACCATCATCAGTTGAATCAATTTCATGTGGTTCATGTGATGTTGCAAATAAAAGATCATTACCAACATCTTCATCAATATTGTTATCATCACTTATTTTATTGGTCGATAGGACAACATACCATTTATCATCAGAAGGATCAGTGACATAAAACACTTGTTGAGCTTGCGACGCTAAAATAAAAGGCTCGTCTTTGTATCCCACCCTATTAAAATCGACTAGCAAGAATCCTGACTCATCAATCTGAACGCCATTATTATTATCGACCCACTTGCAACCAAATATGGGAACACGAAACATTGTGTAGTCTAACTCCCATATGCGCTCGATAACCCCAAAATATGATAGATTTGCATATATTGGGTTTTTGTCTTTTGCACTTGAGACATGCATCGCTTCAGCTACGAGAGTGACTCCACTATTTTGCATAGTGGTCTGATCATCTTGTTCTTTGGTATAAAATGTGTAGCCGTTAATAACATAACCAGTGTAAGAAAAGACATGTAAGCTCGGACCATTTGCTAGCCACCTCAATCTATTTGAAATTGATCCGGGGTCTATATCAAATTTTGACATTATGTGATTTTTTAACCATGTTACAAAACTTCGATTGTGCTCTCGAGTTATCCAATTTTGATTCCTATTCATGTTCAAACGAGATAACTGATCAATGTGTATTGTAACATACGGTTGAACCTCATCATCATTGTGCAGAACATACAATTGTGCCTGCTCCCATTCTGTCCTTGATATAGTCAGTAGTCTCCTTCCAGTTATCCCTTCTCCTGATAGTCTTCCCGAATGACGAGACATGGGAAGCCCTATGGATTCAACATTGGACAGATATTCAGTACAAAATTCAGCAGCCTCTTCAACAATGTATCGTTCAGCAATACAACCTTCTGGTCGACTTCTACTTTTTACGTACCCTTTTAATATTTTCATATATCGTTCTATCGGATACATCCATCTCATATAAGCTGGCCCACAAAGTTGTGTCTCCTTAACCAGATGAACAGTAAGGTGAACCATTATATCAAAAAACGATGGTGGGAAATACATTTCAAGCTCACACAAAGTAACAACAATTTCCCTCTGCAATGTCGGTAATTTCTGAGGGTCGATCACTTTACTACAAATTTCCCTGAAGAAGAAACATAATCTAGTTAAGGCTAGTCGAACTTTTTCAGGTAAAATGGAACGTATACCTATTGGTAGCAAATGCTCCATTATAATATGACAATCATGGGTCTTCAAACCTTTTAACTTGAGGTCTTTCATACAAACCAAATTTTTAATGTTCGAAGAGTATCCTTCTGGAACTTTAACTTCGTGTAGAAATTTACATAAAACAATTTTTTCCTTTCTAGATAGAGTATGAGCGGCTGGAGGTAGATATGTGCGATTTCCTTTCTTTACTGGAGCCAGTTCATTTCTTATTCCCATATCGACCAAGTCCAATCTTGCATTGACGCCATCTTTAGACTTTCCTGGAACATTGAGTAACGTACCAATAACACTTTCAAATACATTTTTTTCAATATGCATCACATCGAGGAAATGTCTTACATACAATGACTTCCAATATGGCAATTCAAAGAAAATTGACTTTTTCTTCCACCCAGTTTTCACCAGCTCTCCCGCAAAAGGTTTGCCAAATTTATTGGTCAAACCTTGTACTTTTTCAAGTATTTGATATCCAGTCGGTGCTAAAGGAGCTTTACCTTCCTCTGATTTTCCATTGAATGCATTTCTCCACCCACGATACTGATGACTATAAGGTAAAAATCTACGATGTCCAAGAAACACATTCTTCTTACAATGTTTCAACCGCATCCAATTTGTACTCTCTTCACATATAGGACATGCACACTGACCTTTAATGCTATATCCTGATAAATTACCATATGCTGGAAAATCATTAATTGTGCCGAACAACATAGCCCTCAAATTGAAACACTTTTTCCTATACCCATCATAAACTTCCACACCTGTCTCCCACAGAATTTTTAAATCTTCAATTAAAGGAGTCAAGTATACGTCGATATCATTCCCCGGTTGTTTGGGTCCAGAAATTAACAGAGACAACATCATAAACTTACGCTTCATACATAACCATGGAGGTAGGTTATATATTACCAAAATCACAGGCCACGTGCTATGTGAGATGCTTTGAAGACCATGTGGATTCATTCCATCAGTAGAAAGTGCAAGTCTTAGATTTCTTGACTCTATCCCGAATTCAGGATACTCGTGATCAATTTTTGCCCATTGTGGGGAATCTGCAGGGTGTCGAAACATTCCATCTCTAATTCTTTCATCTGCATGCCATGTCAAGTGTTTTGAATCTTCTTCACTGCGATACATGCGCCTAAATCTTGGTATTATAGGAAAATACCACACGACTTTTGCTGGAGTAGATTCTTTCTTCTTATATCGAGAGACATTGCATTTCGGACACGCCTTAAGTAGTTCATATTCGTTTCGAAATAAAATGCAATCGTTAGGACACGCATGAATCCTTTCGTAACTCATTCCAATAGAACACAAAATCCGTTTAGCCTCGTAGGTTCGACTGGGAAGTTCATTATCATCTGGCAACATATCTTTTATGAGTGTTAATAATTCCGTAAAGCTTTTATCAGACCATCCATTACTCGCTTTTAAGTTGTACAACTTTAATATCGCTGACAGTCTTGTGAATTTAGTACAACCATTATATAATTCTTTCTCTGCATCACTCAACAAACTTTCAAACATTTTAGGACAATCTCGAAGATCTTCTTCAACTGCTTTTGCAATCTCATCAACTCGGTCCGGCTCATATGTATCTGTATCGAAATCAGTTGAAGCATATGTAGAACTATTCTCAAAATTAATGTTTCCTTTTTTTTTCTCACCATGTCTTATCCAACATGTGTAGCTTTGATCAATTCCATTACATACTAGATGTCCTTCTAATTCATCTTCTCTAACACGTTTTCCAAAACAACATTTTAAACAAGGACAAACTACTCTATTTGGATCTTTTGCATTCTTTACTGCAAACTCAACAAACTCCTTCACTCCAATTTCATACTCTTTTGACAATCGATTGACTGACATCCATTTCCTATCCATATTATACCACCTATATAAATGCAGTTACAAAAATAATAAGCTTTCAAAACATATCAACAAGTTTCAAAAAGAAACCAATATCAACTAACAATTTCAAAACAGAACAGATCATGTGGTATGAGTGTTTGACAATTTCAAAACATAACAGATCATGTGTAGAAAATACCTTAGACAACGTAGATGGCCGCACAGTACGAAAATACCTGAGACAACGTAGATAGCCGCACAGTACGTAGAGGATATTAGGGTTCCCAACGTATATAATTATTTGAAAGATGTAGAGGATATGAGGGTTTCCAACGTATATAATTATTTGAAAGATGTAGTTTACAGCGCTTGTGAAAAAAGCGTTGTATTAGGTAGTTCAAATATTTGAAAGCGCATGTGTTTACAACGCTTGTGAAAAAAGCGCTGTAACTGATACGCGAAAGCGCTTCATTTTACAGCGCTTTTTTTACAAGCGCTGTAAAAGTCTTATAACGTTATGCGCACACGTTATATGACCTATAACAGCGCTTGTCAACAAAAGCGCTGTAAAAGGCTCCGTTATTTTTAAAATATATTTACAACAGCGCTTGTGTTTAGCAAGCGCTGTAAAAGGGGCGCTGTTAAATGTCATTTTTGGCGTAGTGAATCCTTTTTTTTAGCACTCATCTGAGTACTTAAACAGGTATTATGAGTACACATAATTTATTTTATAATTTTTTAATATTAGATATTTAATTAGTATTTAATTTTTTCTAATTCAATAATTAAAAAATATTAAACAAATTTCCAATAATAATTATACATTACTACATTTTAACAACAATTATTAATTTTAATATTAAAAATGTGTGGATGGTGTGAATAGAAAGAGGACTTATTAAAGACACTCAAAACTAATAAGTAATACTATGCTATTTTTCTCTACAATGAAAAATAACAATCTGGTATCCATGTTTATTGAGTTAAACACACCTTTGAAGATGGGTCTTAAAAGATTATGCGTTCTTAACTCTTCTATCGTTATAGAAATTTCCAAACTAAAATGAATATATAAATTACTACTTGAAATTATAATTATTGGTCAAATTAGTTTATGAATTTTATGAATTGACAAACACAACTTTAATATTGTAAAATATCAATTAAACTAATCTTTGTGTAAATTTTTGTTGTTATATATTTTGATGTGACATTATAATAGAATATGTAATTTATTTACTTTGATCTCACATCAATGTCATCTATCCGGAGACAAAATTTTCAATAAAATTTAGTTATGTCGAGATAAATTTGTAAGTAACTATAATTGTGCATTGACTAATTATTTACAAATTAGTCCATAAAAAAATTATATTACATAAGAAAATTAATTTGTGTAGTGATGATATTATTATGAGATTAATATTGGGAGGTCAAATATTCAATTAACATATACATTATAATCTCTAACATAAAAGTTTCACACTTTTAAAAATGCATTTGCTAATTTGTAAAAATCAAGAATTAATTTAACTGATACTTATAATTTGAATATCAATTTATCTATTCACTCAATTAAAAAATTTGATACTTGTTTATGTTTTTAAATAAATTTATTAATTGTTCCTCTATCAACTTGTACCGATAGGAGCTGATTTAGTTGATAAGCTCCATGTCAATGTTGTATTAATCGAAAACTTTTAACAATAGGCCTGCTTTCTTTTTTTGGTCAACATTTTAATAGGCCTGCTATATGGTCATTACGTTAGCTAGATGCCATATGGAAGATGTCTCGAGGGCCCATTTAATGTATATTAAAGCTTAAACTGAATTTTTGAGTGAAATATTTTCGTCAAAAAGAGTGAGGCCTTTTTAAAATAAAAAATATATGTTTGTAAAATTATTATATTTTATTAAAAAATTACCAATATATTCGTGTGGGTTTCGAAAAATATGTTTGCAAACCGAAATTAGAGAATTTGTGTATTGAAGAATGAGGCCACTACCGGAGCTGATGTGAAAGCAAGTCTTCATAAAACTGTTTTCACTATTTATGGACTCAAACATGGGTGATCTATTATACGCCTAAATGAAAGTATCAAGAATAGTTGGTAACAACTCATGATATTCGTATCAACCTATTATACGCCTTTGTATTTAGCACTGAGTTATCATATGGTTTTTGGAACTATAATTAACACAATTATACTATAACTTGTTACATGGATGTAACAAAGTTATCGGTATATAACTGATATTTATTTTAAAAGTTAATATGGTATATTTATGTATTCATATCACAATGCACGAATGGAACACTATTAATTCAGCAGTTGTGAGGGAAAAACACATATTTTCTTTTATCATACGATCTAATAATTTAGAAGCCTCAATAAAATTTGAAAGATCCTTTAAAACTAACAATAATAAAATTAGAGGTATTTTAAGTTAAATAAATATTAAATACATCCACATAATTTAATAGTTGTGTGAGTTAATTATAATAAAAAACTGTGTATATCAATATTATGAATTATTTTACGAATAATTTTTTTTAATTTGTCTACGTATGTGTTATTAATAAAATATTTATTAACATTAACTAAATTAAGAATTTTTTATACATAAATTACATGTTATTTAACTATTAATAATTTAAATTTAATAACAATAAAATATATTAATTTTTTAATGTATGTCTACGCTAATAAAACTAATTAACATCAAAAGTACAAATGTGAAAAATAAAAATATATGAAAGTATGGGACAATCTCATTTGTCTCCCTGGGTCGGCCTCGTTTGTTATAAGGAAAAAAACACATTTATTAATTTATTTACCAAAACAATAGTATATGATATATAAAAAAGCCAAAAATACCCTAGTAGTAATACACATAAAAATAAAAATATGAAATACGAAAAGACATATACTCTATAATAAAATCCCCAAAATAACCTTGGAGAAGTATGACTAATACTATGTCGAAAGATATAATCAATAAGCAATGAACAAAAAAATAGGATAATACGACTATGTCGATCAGCGATCCCAGTCGCACTTGGTGGGCTTAAAGGCACCGTTGACCGTGGAACCACCGTCGCCTGAAGTCAAAGGAAGACGCAACTCACACGTAACCTTTGGCTTAATCTTCCTAGTCTTAATAGCACCCAACTTAAACCTCACCCTAAGATACAACTTCACATCAATCTCATAAATCCCCAAACTCTTCTCTTTATTAAAATCTGAACTTTGATCGCCGCCAAGCAAAACCACCTTCTCACCCTTAAACAAAGTGTTCAACACGTTGGTAGTTTTATGTCCTTGATAAAAAGGGTCAATAAAATTAGAGTCAACTCTAACATCATGGTACAATGTTCGTGCTTCGATGTAATCGTAGTAGATGCCGAGTTTTTTGTTTGGGTTACGAATTGTGATGTTGAGAGAGAGATTATAGTTGAGGGTGTTGTTTTTTGTGAAGTTGAATTGTGTGAGAGTTGCGTCGGTGACGTGGACTTTGATTACGTTGGGACGGACTATGAGCCAGAATAGGAAGACTGCGATGCCAAGGATTATTATGACGGTGAGGATTAGTTTGAAGATTAGGTTGAAGAGACAGCCGCAGCAGCAGCCGAAACCGCCGCCGCGAGATGGACGGTGGGAGGATCTTGGTGGTGGGATTGAAGGGCCGTAGTAGGCTCCATTCAATTGTTGTTTCTCGTACATGGCTTAGAAATTATAAATGTAATGTTAAGAGAGAAAAAAAGTTATATGATAAAGTTGGAGAGAAGTGTATATATAGCAAAAAGGGGAGGTGTGAATGGAAATGATCCTTGTTGTGGAGTAATATTAGAGGAGAGGTTAAGCGAACAAGTGTGACTTTGTGGGCAGGTAAAACAAGTGAAAAAGCGCGTACTATTAAAATAGTCTACATTAGATTAGATATTTGTTTCCTTTTCAAAATATAAAATAAAATAGATTAGAATTTTTGTTGTTGACTAGTGATAAGTAGCTGAGAAAATAATTACGGCAAGAAGCAACTAAATTGCTTTGCGGAGTGCTTCGCTTTCAAAACGCGCTTGCTTTTCCTGTTGTATGCCATTATAGATATTTTACCAAAATTTATATTTTTAAAAATCAATCTCAATAGATAACAATATTTTCAAGTTCCAAATTAATAAAATTGATTTTCTTATTTATTTAAACATATCAGATATAATAAAACTCATTTTCTTAATCATTTTAATACAATTAAATTATTTATTTTTAATAGATAAAAAACAAAACTAGTATTCATAAAAATTTAATTTATCAATTGTAAATCAAATTCAATTCATAGAATCATCATTCGTTCGTATCAAATATCAAATATTTTAATGGCAACTATAATTTTCGTAAACTCAACAAGAAGTGTATTTATAATTTCCATATTTACAGCAAAATAACCCAAGAAGTAAAGGAGAAACAAATTTATCCTTTAGGCTAAATTACATTTGTGGTCCTTTAACTTAATCTCAGGTAACGTTTTAGTCCTTTATCTTTTTTTTCCGATTTAGTCCTTTATTCCTAACAATATCAAATAAAGTATGAAAATATGAGTTTATTTGAAGATTTGCGTTATGAATTTGATGAAATTTGTATTATATTGAAGAATATAATTAATTTTATGAGTTTTGATTGAATTTTTTTTTTGAATTTTTGTATAAAAAAGGATAACATTGTTGAAATTTTAAAACATAAAATATCAAATTGTCACTTAAAATTAAAATAAAGGACCAAGTCGGAAAAAAAAAAAGATAAAGGACTAAAACGTTACCTGAGATTAAGTTAAAGGACCACAAATGTAATTTAGCCTTATCCTTTAATATAAGTTTTTTTAAATTATAGATGTACTTATAATATTTTTTCTTTTATATATATATGATTATGAAAAATCAATTATATTTACTCAGAGTATATATTACAGTTTTGTTTTAAAAATTTATAGAATTCTGTCTTTTTTTTGTTGTTACAATATAAATATATACACATTACATTTTATTTTGTAAAATCATCCAAGATTTTAAAGAAAATCAAGTGTCATAATGAGCGATCTATATCTAAATCAATTGTGTTTATAGTTGTTGACCACATAATTACCATTACTCTTTCATGTGTGGTTCCTAGCTTTCTAAAGCATTGACTTTGGTATGCTTTCCTTTTCCTGTTTCCCAACTTACTATTGAATAGTATATCTCTCTCTTGCTTTTTCCAAATTCGTGGATGACTAATCTAAGTTAGAACTGAAAATATGCTTAGTTAACTCGAATTTAATTCACTAATACCAATTTTTATTGACTGATTACTTCTTTTAAAACTAGGGGTCTTTTATTGGAAACCAGAATTAATAATGGTGAATTTTTTTTAAGTAATTTAATATTTGAATTAGTTTTTCCTTATAAAAAAAAGGCACACATTATTTTGTGATGGTATATTAAATAAATAACTAGCTTGATAATATTTTTTCTTTATCATCATTAGTTAGTTTTAAATTGATTTTCTGTTGTTTATAGTTAGTTGAATTTGTTATTCTTCTTATATATATATATAATTTCTCATTTTATAATCATTTTTGTAATCTTTTATTCAATGGATGAATGAAATTAAATAGAAATATTCCTTTTTTTTTATTCATTTTATAATACTCAGACACATAATTATTCTAATATAATTTTTTAACACAAATATTTTCTTCTTCTTTTTCTCTCCTGAAATGGTTTCATGAACTTTTCGTGAGATACTTATAGATGGTAAAGTTGTAGAATTGATAATGCGAAAGAGTGAGAATCAAACTATGTAAGATTTGAATTCCTTGAGAGAAATTGTTTTGCTTAGCATTAGCCATCCAAGATCATCACCAAGCCATTGTCATGTTAGAAAGAAACTTTCGGTAAAAACAAGAAGACCCGCTTTATCAATTTTTTTTCGGTATCAGAAGCAGTTTCATTAAGTTTGAAGATAAAGTTTTGGTGTCACTTCAAGATAAATTTCTTTCCAGGCGCTTAAAGATAGATTCATCTTTATTAATGCGTTCAAGAAGAGTAAGAAAGTGCCAAACAAGTAATAAAGAGAAGTTATCGGCCGATTTGATCAAGACATTTTTTTCAATTGTTTATGCTATCAAATTTAGTTTGTTTCTCCATATCAGTTTGGGTGTTTACGGAGACTTCAAATTATACTTTACTTAAGAAGTTTATAAATATTATCATCAAATTCAAAATATTCTCAATATGACATATTATATGACTTGTCAATACTTAGATAGAATATTTAGTTGGATTGGTCATGTCAAATATCACATGCAGTCAACGCAAGCGAAAACTAGTAAATGTTTTTTTTTTCTTTTGAAGATCGATAGATTAATAATTGTGGATCTTGCATTATTCTTAACAATTGGCCATACGTAAAAGAAATTAATTTGCTTGTTTAGATTAAGATTTTTGTTTGATATTATTTTATTGACTTCTGAAATTTTTATGTGTATTGTTGGTGTTTTTTTCTTTCTTTTTTAGTTAGTTTTGATATCAAAACCAGGAATGTCTATATTCATGTGAAATTTATTTATACTACTTGTATTTATATTTGAATGAAGCTTATTTACGTGTCTTAAAAAAAACATTTGACGATATATTCGTAAGACATTTTAATTTCTATTTATTAAGATCATGAATAGTTAAACAATATTTATTTTTTTTGTCTGATTGATATTTACCTTCCATATGACTAGCCACAATATATTCTTTTTAGCATAATTGACATATTTATTATTTTTAGTATAATTGGCATTTACTTTTCATCCATTATTTTTTTTCTCCGGATGATTTTTCGGTGTTTTAACTTCTTTTTAGCTAATTTCTTTTCGTATATTTTTTTTCTTCTTTTTTAAGTTTAAAGTTAATAAACACATTTTAACTTGAAAGAATGTTAAATAAATAATTAACTTGATAGCAATTTTTATGTTTGTAATAGTTAATTGACTTTTTTTAAAGGATGCAAGGAGTTACTCAGTAGCTATTTTATAATAGGAAAAATAAAAATTCTCTTTAAATTAAAATGAACAGCAATAGACAAATCAAGAGAACAAAATAAAATAATTATTTATTGCAAGGAAAATACATAGTATGATACAGTAAAAGAATAAGAAATGAAATAATGATATCCAAGAAATTGGGAAAGGCATACATAGAAGCTAATAGAAATCAACATCGCACTTGGTGAGCAAAAGTGGAGTGAACGTAGCAGTAGTATTTTTAGAACTCAAAGGAACCTTGAGATCACATTTAACCTTAGGCTTATAATCACCCGATATCAAATCTCCAAGCCTGAACCTAATCCTAAAGTAAAGTTTCACATAGATATCATAAACTTCATCACTCTTATCTTTCTTATACTCAGAAACTTGATCATTGTCCAACATCAACAAATGTTGTCCCGAGAAAACACCGCTCATAGGATTGCTACTCTTCTTATATTGTCGAAACGAATTCATGTGTGTAATCACATCCACATTTGCAAACCTTGAACCTTGGTAGAATGCTCGTGCCTCAACTTTGTCGTAATAGATGCTTAGTTTTTTGTTTGGGTTGCGTGCTGTCAAATTGAGGAGCATGTTGTAGTGTAGTGTGTTGTTTGTGTAATCGAATTGTGTTAGTTTGGATTCAGTGACGTAGAATTTGAAAGCGCGTGGTTGAACAATGAGATAGAAGATTAAGATTGCGAGGCCGGCGAGGACGAGGAGTGAAATTAGAAGCTTCCAGAAGAAACTGAAGAGGCAGCAGAAACAGCTTCTGCTGCGGTGGTTGCGGTGGCGGTGACGCGGTTGTTCTGCAGGTGGAATGGCAGGGCCGTAGTAGGCGCCATTTAATTGTGGTTGTTTGTTATCGGCCATGTTCTGTTATGTTCTGTTTTGAATTATATGAATTGAATTTGAAGGGTTGATGGAAATTAAGAATGATGGGTGTATAGTATATATAGAAAGAAAATGAAGAGATTGGAGATAATGAATATAGTGGGGAAAACGCGGTTGTAATAAGATAGGTATGTGAGCGTGTTGAATAAATATATGTGCTGGTAAAATGGTGATTCAAAATAGAGTGGGTTAAGGAAGCTATGTATGAGAAATGGCGGATAGTTTTGACTTGTACAAAGCTCGTTTGATGTAAATTGTAGACTGAGTTTCCTTCTCAGCTGCCTCGAAACAACCACGAACATGGAACAATTAAACAAACAAACCACTTCAAATCCATTCCGAAATATGACTCATTCATTTCTATTATTTCATATATTAAATTATCCTTATCAATATTATTATCCATGTTTCGTCTGAAAAAACATCATTGTAAATGCAAAATAAATATAATCATATTCAGTGATGCAAGTAACTAATTAGAGGGTATAATTGCAAGGCTAGTTGACAAATTTTTAGCAAATGGATTATTAATTGTACAAGGTAAGAAGATTTTTTTTCTCTAATGATTTATAGTCAAGACTTTGACATTTCATCTTGCCACCGAGTGGGTATAATTAATATTCTATTTTTTTTTTCTTATAAGAGATTTTATATTTTAACATAATTAACTCAAATAACATATTCCATTTTTATAAATATATATTTTGTTTTTTAACACGTTTTCTTCTAGCTTGTATATAGGGATGGCAAAAAAATCCGCACCCGCGGATACCCACCCAAACCCGTTTGATTTGGGTGGGGAAAACCCGCGTTGATTGGGTGCGAAAATACCTCACACTAGAAAAGTTAGTAGAAAATTTAATGAATTTATTGAATAGGTTTATTTTTTAAATGTACTATTTTTTTATGAATATATTTAATTTAAATTTTTCATTTTTCAAGATAAATAAATAATATTAATAAAGAATGTGTTTGAAAATAAAATTATAAATACATCTAATCCAATAATTTAAAAGAAGGGTTTTATTTAGGAATAATTTTTTCTCAATGAAAAAGATATAAAAAATAACATTTCTATATACATTATTTTTGGCAATATCTTGATATAAATATATACATAAATAGTTTTTCAACAAAAAAAAATCATCTAACACTATATATACATACGGTGGACAACTTATTTAATTTTTTTATCTTATCTCAATTTGCATGTAACACATATCAACTATGTAATCAACCCGTATTTATACAATGTATATTCTTTTGTTCACTTTTTATATTTAAATAACACAACTGATGATAGTCTACGTATGCTTATAAAGTTGTATTATATTTGATAGACAAATAATCAAATAAAACTGCACTTCAAGTTCAATTTTTTTTTTAAAATATACATTTTTTTTATAAGTTCCCTCTATTGAAAATAATTATTTTCTTTCGCTAGATACAACCTCATTGGTAAATATACAATAGTATTGATATGTAAATAATCGACTCAAATAATGGACAGGTCTGTAAGTAGTTAATTTTCCAATTTGTAACAAAAAATAAGACAATGTAAATTTCCCCTTTTTTAATTTGTATTTTTTCCTCACAATAATAGTCCAATTATTAGTTTGGAAACAAGGAATTATACTAGACAAACGATGATGTGCAAATGAGACCTTTCAAACCAAATTGGCCTAAAGTACTTAAGATTTATTTATCTTTTACATAAAAATGGACCTATTAATAATAATGCAAGTGCTTTAGTTGCTTGCTTTGGGCCGGTCCGGGTTATATCAATTAATCTATAAAATTGAAAGTCACCTTATTATTAAGCCCAACAAATGAGTATTTATTATTTTATCTTGGCCTTAAAATCTGAAACCCAACAAATGAGTATTTCTTATTTTATCAGACTTATTGATTTTAAAAAATTGAAACACATTTTTTGTTTAGAGTATTTTATTTTATGTAATTTTAGGTACACAATAATTCCAAACATTTCATATATAAAACGAAATACTAAAAAAAATTGTATTCAGAGTTTTTCAACCTCTAAGGTTTGATATATAAAATAGGTTTTATATTAATAAGTGTTCTAAAAGTATTTGTTAAAGATTGAAAAATAAAAACTTAGCATTGAAATATGACTGTCACAACAATTTTTAGGTCACAGTCCTCTATTCTTAGAAAAAGAATGTTTAAGTAATTTTAAGATTCAATCAAAAAATAAGTTAAGTCTGACATATAATATTTCAAATCAAAATTTGAAGTCAGATTTTTTTTTGAACAATTTATCCCTAATAAGAGTTTAATGACCAATTAAATTCAATCACTTAATTTTTAATATATGACGTTATTTATAAAAAAAAATATTTATTAAATAATTTCACAGTCCCGTCACATAGTTTATAGTTTATTTTCACCACCATTTAATATATGATAATTATTATAAAGAAACTTACCTAATTTGCAAACAGATAAATTAAATACTATTTAATTAGATCAATAGACAATTCTCAAATGTGATTATATATCATACAATGAAATAATAAATGAAATTACAACAAACATTATCACAATTATTAGAATCACATACTTAAAAAAAATGTTCGAATGTAAAAGAAGCAAATTCAAATCCAATTCATAGAAATAAGCTTAAAACTCAACATCGCACTTGGTAGGCAAAAGTCGTTTGAAGGTAAACCCAGTCGCATTGCTAGAGCTGAAAGGAACAGCAAGGTGACATTTAACCTTAGGCTTGTACTTGCTAGAAACAGAGTCTCCAAGTCTGAACCTAATCCTAAAATAGAGCTTCACATATATATCATAAACTCCAACATTCTTATCTTTCTTTAACTCCGTAACTTGATCATTGTCAAGAATCAACACTTTCTGTCCCGAGAAAACGCCACTCATGGAATCATTTTTGTTCTTGTCTTGACGAAACGAGTTCATGTGTGTGATCACATCGACATTAGCAAACCTAGAACCTTGGTAGAATGCTCGTGCCACAACTTTATCGTAATAGATGCTTAGTTTTTTGTTTGGGTTGTGTGCTGTGAAATTGAGGAGCATGTTGTAGTGTAGTGTGTTGTTTGTGTAATCGAATTGTGTTAGTTTGGATTCGGTGACGTAGAATTTGAAGGCGCGTGGTTGAACGATGAGATAGAAGATTAGGATTACGAGACCGAAGAGGATGATTAGTGTGATTAGAAGCTTCCAGAGACGGTTACAACAACTTCTGTTACGGTTGTTGGAGTAGTAGTTTTGCCTTGGGGCAAGTGGAATGGTGGGTCCATAGTAAGCATCATTTAACTGTGGTTGCTGCTGCTGCATACTTGGTGATGAATTAATTAATTAACACGGAGTAATAAATATGGAATGTGAATATGTGATAAATAAATTAAGTTAGAGAAGAGAGAATGTTGTTGTGATTGTGAATTGTGAGATGAGGAAGGAATGGTGCGGGCGTATATATAGAAAGGAAAAGGCATTATGAGTGTTTGTGTTTGTTTGGAAACGATCAATGGGTGATTGTATTGACCATAGTCTTAGACTCCTTTGAACTTAAACAATTCCCTTCATGTGCATATGGGTGTAAGGCTTGGGTGCGTTAGTGCATTTTTTTCATAAAAATTGTAGGTGTAGCCTCCTCTTCGTTAATGGCTGCTACTGTAATTATCCAAGACTTTGACATCTCACGTGTGTATATTAACATCTCTATTTATTATACATATTTTTTAAGGTAAATTATTAATTATTTCGAGTTTTGTTAGATATCATATCCCTAACATACTATTAATTTAAAATTATTAAATATAAAAGATATATAGTATTGAATAATTCGATGTAAATTACATAATCAACAAAATTTTAGAGTACTAATGT
This sequence comes from Cicer arietinum, assembly GCF_000331145.2. NCBI lineage: Eukaryota > Viridiplantae > Streptophyta > Magnoliopsida > Fabales > Fabaceae > Cicer > Cicer arietinum. The sequence goes on from NC_021162.2 coordinate 72,336,074, forward strand.
TGACATATTTGTAGCCTTTAAACGTCAATTTAGGTATTGGCATCATCTTTTAAAAAACAATTAAGTGCTTAATTGATCTGCACACGAAATTAAGAAAGTAATGCATCGCAACTTAATCACACTTTTTTAAAATGTAACTTTATTATATAAATGAGACTTTCATGGTACATGTAAACATTAACATGTTTTATTATCAAATTAAATCAATAATAATCATGATATGTAATTTAGTTTTGTCATATCTTAGATTTAACATTTAAATTTTATATTTTGTGTTCTCTTTTAAAATGACGTTTATTATTGTAATTTTAATTAAAATTAAAGTTTTAATTTTAGTTATATTAACAATTTATTTAATTATCAGTGTTAAAATTAAATAGATAAATTTATTAAAAAAAACATAATTTGCTTAATCGAGATATGGCAGTGAATTGTGATTGTGAGATACTAGTGTCTATATATAAATAGAAAAGGGAATGGCACTGTAATGTTGATTTTGTGGGATCTACGCGGTTCTGAGTACTTTGCTTAATTTAATTCAATTGGTATGGAAATTATCAATGGCGGATTGTGTTGACCAAGATCAAAGAAGCTTTCGTAAATTCCCCCTTGGGTGCCACCAGTTTTAAATGTAGCTTCCTCTTCGTTAAAGCATGGCTGCGAATTGCGATCACACTATCCAAGTATTTGACATTTAAATAAAAATTGGTTTTTACTATTTTAAGAGTAGCGATTAATTTCCGTCTTTATATTTATAATCTTTCAACAAAACTTGAGTTCAAATCTAGGTTAAAACATTTTTTTTTTTTACTATAGTTTACTTACTTTGTATCGAACCCCAAATTAAAGTCTCATTTATTTAAGAAGAAAAGTAAACTAAAAAAATATTTATAACTGTTTGCTAGTAGATGAAAATTGAGCTTTTACTCTAATTGATTGTTACCTTTTTCTGTTCTTATATTTATTATAAAACCCTTTTTTAATTTTTTTATCTCTTTATATAAGGTCATTTTTAAAATTTAATATTCATGAATGATTTCTTCTCTAAAATATTTCTATTTAATTTATCATTGGAAAAGGTAAATTATATTTTTCTCTTATGATATAAATAATTGCGAGGATAAATAAATATAAATAACTTATTTATTTGGGTAAATTTATTATTTGAACTTCTTTTGTTAATAAGCATAATTTTTTTATATTGGAAGAGGAATATTTGAGCTTTACTAACTAAGTAAGGCAAGCCGATTGGGTTGGGCTACAGGGTGAATGGTCAACAAAACTAGGCCCACAAATATAGACAAAAGAAAATGTGTGACTATAATGACTAGGCCCAAAACTAAACTGTCTGTTTTGAATCCTGTGAGGCTATCTACGAGACCTAAAATAACTGGCAATTCATTTTATTTTGAGGTACTTCCATTATTCAGGCTGAAAAAGAAGAAAGAAAAATACAAATGTTTTGGACTTGAGGGGGATGTTAAGAGGAGATCCAAGAACAGGCTCGTCCTGATATTTCTAGTGCCCTAGAAGAAGTAAGAGAATGAGGCCATAAGAATTCTTTCTTCTTATATATATATTTTTTTTACAAAGTCATTAATACTATTAATAGTATGTTCATAATCAAGGTTCTTTAAAAAATTGTTATTGATTGAAATCAAATAAAATTTTATTAATTTTAAAGTAGAAAAACTTATCTTAATAGATGTGGCAGTAATAAGAATAGTTAAAATTATTAAGAGTAAAGATCAATTTTAGTCTATAACAAAAACTAAGAGATCTAAATTAGTCAATGAAAAAAAAAGTATAACTTTTAATCCTCAAGAATATTAAATCGGAACAATTTAGTTCCTATCTTTTTCACACTTTGTTTAGTAGAATAAGAAAAGATGAAAAAAGAAAAGAATGATAAAAGAAAAAAAAAATGATTATTAATTTGTTTAGTGTAAAAGAAATTTTTTAATTTATAAGCACCCACAATATAAAATCATTTTGAACTGCAATTTAATGAGAGTGATTGATTTTAATACTTCAACTTAGACCACACTTACTACAACTTTCTAAAAAAATATTTTTTTTATACAAATTTATCGTTTCTAAGAGTTTTTATTCATTTTTATTATAGATTTTAAAAACTGTTTTGAGTAGCTTCTCTCAATACTTTCGGAGTCCATTTATTACAAATTATAAAATAAGTAATTTTGACATTCAATTATTTAGAGATTATTTGTTAGATAATTCAATAAGTTATTATGTTTAATAATTCAATATAAACGATGAATTTTATTAATTTAACAATTGATTATTGACATAATATATTAATGACCAGAGCACACAAAATTTTACATAAATTCAAAATTCGTAGCTGTGTAGTCTAACTTTCGATATTTATTTATATTTTTTTTAATATTTACTATACGTTCATTTAAATTATTTAATAAAAAATCAAATAGTTTTAAATTTTATAAAAAAATTATAAAGTCGATCTACTCAATAATCTTTTTAATTTAACGGTTGAGTTTAAAAAATTCATTACATTTTTGTTGAATTTCCATATGTTTAATTGTTTAATTGAAATGCAATTTAAAGTCATTATCAATTTAAGTTTATTCTCATAGATAAAAAGTTTTGCCCTCACCCACTTCCCAAAATTCAATTATCACTTTAAGATAATCCTTTTTAGTGTCTTATGAAGAAATAAAATGTCTGTCATTTAAATAATTTTAGAAGCAAATTGACAATTTTCATTTCTTAAAGAACAAATATGTCTTTATAATTTTTTTCAAGATTTACTTTAAGTCTATACTCTTATGAAAATATTATAGACTATTTTTTCTTTTATTATAGTGTTTTGAATCTGTCCTGACTAGAGTAGAATTAGACTTATAATGGTCAATGAACCATTTATTTAGATTGATTATTAACTAGGAGTGTAATTTTTGCTTAGAATGTATCTTTGGCTTTTGAGCATTAAAACTGTAAGGTTGTTTGATTTAATTTATCAAATTATATTTTCCCGTAAAAAATAGGTGAAAATTCTCATATATACCTTTGGTTCTGTTACGTTATTATTCAATAACAAAATATTTGAAGACACGTGGTTTCTTCTTATATAATATGTTAGGCACCTATATTTTCAACCAAAAAATTATGAAAAAACAAATAGTGAAAATTAAAGAGTTGAGAGAGATCATGGTAATGTCAAATCAACATGTTAACAGAAAGAGCATGTGGTCGATTATTGTCTCATTAGAAGCAAGCAAAATACAATAATACAAGGGTGACGTTCCAATATATGGGAGGGCTAAATTCGTAGACCTTAATTTGATGTGTATCGAATGGAGTGTGGTAGGAGTAAGTCATTATCAAAGTGGCATCCATCACATGCACATGATGTGGATGGTTTTGAGTGTTGACTAATCAAAGAAGGTTCCTTCAATATGCACAAACCTTGACGGTGATCAAAATACCAAATCCGTATTTTGAGTTCAAACTACTCGATGCTAAGTATATGCATGTGTTCTGTTTCGTTGTCCACGCTCTTATTTCATCATAGAATAATATAATACAGAAATGGATTCTAAGGGCCATCCAATTGTACCCATGACATAAGCAAAACCACTTTCTTTAGGTAGGTGAAGGTGCTAGAAAGGACCACCACCATCACTATGCCATGTGGAATTAATATAAACAAATCCTTCAATCATTGACCTTAATATATGTAATTAATTTCCTTTAAGAAAATAGGCTTTTTAACAACTTTTTGAGAAAAAAAAATCTGGAAGTAATTTTTTCCAAATATATTTTGGCACAAAATGTGTAAGTTTTGGTGCCTTAACCATTTGATCACATATTAGATCTCTAAAGGATGCATATGAAAAATATGTATGTTAAAAAATATCAATCTCTTATTAGATATTATTAGTCTTTAAAATTGCACGCGAGCATATATACATATATATACACTTTATTTACCAAATAAATATATGCTATAAATACATGTTACTTAGTGATAATTAGTGAGAAAACAAAGATATAGTCCTTTTCCACATATATCGTACACACTTAAAATCTATAATTGGTTTAGTTTAATTTTAGAAATGAAGAAAGAACTAGTCCAACAATATGCATCTTTTATTTAGAAATTAATTATATTTATCACTCATCATTATTTTATTTTTTGAAAAAACACCACTCTTCATTATTGATCCAATAATATAACAAGTTGCGGATAATATAGACAAGGATATACACATGCATAAACATAACCATTCAAAGATAAACCAAAAGGGGAGATGATTCAGTTCAAGCCGAACAATAAAAGAAGCATTCATTATATTCATGAATATTCTTAAGAAAAAAAGAAAGCAAAATAACACCACCAATAGATGTTTCACGAGACACACATCTTCTATATCCAAATTGACACAAAAAATTTATTTATTAATGTATTGATTTAGCTAAAATAGCAAGTATTACAATACATATTTGCAAATTTTCTCTAGTACATCTCTGTTTCCTCCATCAATTTTTCATATAGCTCCAAGTACATAATTATTAGTATTCTATAACAACAAAATGTACAATTTCAAATACCGTGGATGAAAATAAAAATGAACACGTGTAATAAAATAAAAACGAAAAATATCGTATGTAAATGTAAACAATATACTAAACAGAGTAATATATCACCGCACCAAGGAGCAGAGAAGAACAGAGGACTTAACGGCGTTGACTGAACTGAACAACGTTGATCAATAATCAAACGCTAACGGTACACCGTTGAACCAACTGATACTTAACGGCGCCGTTATCTCCGATAGCAATTCCGTTACTCTGAGGACCAAAAGTAATAAAAGCAGGACAACGGACATAAAGATGGTAATGACCAGAGATAAAAGCACCAACCTTCCACCTAACCCTTCCGTCAAGTTTAACGATAACAAGGACGTTACCGTTAGTTTGATCCTGACTTAAACCAACGAAGTTATAAGGAGCAACAGGGACGTTAGTTCCGTAAACAAACGGTGACCAAACGTCGACATCTTTATGGCCTTGATACGACGGAGGTATGGCGGTCCGGTAAGTAATTTGCTGACTCCGGTAAGTGACGTAAGCATCGAGACGATCGTAGTAGATACCGATTTTGTCGTTGGGGTTACGTGAAGAAACTGTGACTTGAAAATTTGAAGTGAGGAAATTTGGAACTGTGGCGTTGAAAGCGTAAACGGTAACGTCTTGGAGAATGAAAGAAGGTTTAGAGGGTTTTAAGATTGCCCATATGATAAGAATTGTGACTAGTATGATGAATAAGAAGATTATTATTCCCCAGAAAATCTTCTTGAAGAGTTTGTGTTTCTTTCCTTTGTGGTGGTCGCATTCTTTTACCGACATGCTTTAAGGTGGTGCTACTTGTGTTTTTTTTTTTTGGTGTTATAGTTAGTTAGAGGAAATAAGGTTTGAGAAGTTTTTGTAAGAGATGTGGGAAATAGGTTTGAGTGATGGTGGACTGGTTTTTGTTAGAATAAATCAGAAGGTGGAGATCGGTTGGAAGATTATCGCTTTCAACATGACAGAACACATGCAAATTTACTTAAATATATGTGTTGAATGAGTGTAATAAGTATACATATATTATTGTAGTTTATTTATTTATAAATAATAGTGATGATGTGTTCGGAAAAATGTGATAAGATCATGTTATATATTGCATGAATTATAATTGGGTGAGACTAATTTGCTAGACATGTATAAGTAATAAGTCTGTAGGCTGGAATGTTGAAATTAATTGAAATTGACATCTTTTTATTTATATCAATTTTTGTCTCCTTTCTTTTATTTTTCTATTATTAAGTAAAAAGTTGTCCAGCTAAATTAAATGTGATGTCTTTTTCATATCAAATTCAGCTAAAGAATAAAAGTAAAATGGTATTGTTAAATCCCTATCCTTATTCATTACATTAGCTCCTGCACTATTATATTGATATGTGCCCACTGTCCTGTTTTCACCTCAAACAAATTAAGCAAGCCTGGATGATTTAGGAATTTGGATTTACCGAAATTGTTTCTCATGTATTTATTGCAGTTAAGGATTTTAATTTTAATTTTATAATTTAAAATATTAAATTTTAATTTGAGAATGCAGTTATGGGTTGTCTGCAACCAATCCGGATCCATCATTTAGTTGGGTGTGATGGAATTAGGCTGGACAAGATATTATTGCAAGAGGAGTTAACTCCAATGTGTATTGGATTGGTGTTTAGATCAATTGTCACTTGATCATTGGTGTTTAGATCAATTGTCGCTTGATCATTGGGGTTTACTTTCTAACTCAACAATTTAGTGTTAACTAAGAATTTTGATATCTTCAGTGTATTTTAGAAAGGAATTATTGATTAAAATAAATTAATAAAAATGATTAGGAGAGTAGAAATAAAGTATTCAAAGTTAGGAAAGCATGACGAGGAAGATAGCTAGTGTTGGATTAAAAACAGGCTATTCATACTAAATTTCAAACAGTGCATATTTAATAATATAAATTCAATTACATTTACTTATTTTTACAATTATACTTATTTAATAATATTATATTGAATAATTATTTTTTAAATTAACCGTTAAGTTGAAAATTATTATTATTATATAAATTATATTTATAAATTTTAATATTAATTTATAATTATTTTCTGTGTAAAGATGCACCAATGATGACATTGATTTCATTAACGTTTATGCTTGCTAGAGTCAACAAAGGGTTGCTTTACGTTTTGTAAAATATTCAAACTTACAAAGGTACAAAATGGCACATATGTTTTTATAACCAAAAAGAGCATATGCTTTGAAATTCAGTAGCTAGGTAGGACATTGATATGATGTATGTATATGTTTTGAAATACAAAAGTATAAAATACAAAAATTCAATATGCCATTAATTATTTAAACAAGACAACAACTCTCATTATTTTCTTTGATAATATAACCAAATTATGGAACTTTATTCTTAATACTAGGTCTCAAAATTAGTTGTACAATACCTTTTTTTTTATAATCTTTTTATTTTGCTTCTGATTTTCCCTGTTATGCATTGTTTGGTTTAGAAAGAAAAAATAAACAGAAAACAATAGAGAGATATAAAAAATACTCTCTTCCTCTCACAATTTTTTCAAACACTCTTCTATAATATTCAACTTATTTGCAAAAACAAAAACTATATCAAAATAATTGATTAATTTTCTAAAAGATATTAATTACTATATTCAGACTCAAATTTAAGCAAAAATATGTCACACGTTTGATGTACTAAAATATATAGGCAAATCATAATCAACTTCACCATCTTTAATTTAATCATTCTAAAAATAATTTTCAAAAATTTAATTGAAATAACTGACATTCTTGATTAAATTATTATTGATGCAGTATTTTTTTCTTTATTTTTTATAAAGGTAAATTATATCTATGTTGTTCTTCAGTTCCGCTAAACTGATAAATGATGATATTATTAAGTTAAATATTTTGTCTCAAGTTCGAACCTATTACCTCACATTTGTATGAATTAATTATAATAGTATTTACCATACCTTTTAATTTAAATATTTTTTTCCTATGTCTCTTATTACATGATGTAAAAAAATTAAGAAATATTTAAAAAAAATAGTTTTATAATAAATTTGTTCAAAAAGTATTTTATTTTAATCATTAATTTTTTACACTAGGAATCATTAAGGAAAAAAAATCTTATAATTAGGCACGGATGAGTATTATTACACCAATACTTAGTCGAATAAAAATAAATTGATTATTGATAGAGGGAAGCAGCCATTTTCTTGTCTTGATTTAGTGAGAAATTTGATTGAAAAGATACATTAAAAATCTAATGCTTATGCTATCACCGGACACTACCATTAGTATGTCTCTACAGATCAATCACTCCCTTTTACCTAAATTAATTAAGAAGCAATTAACTCCACATAATCTTTTCGTTGAAAGTTCAAAGTATAGAAGCAAATGTAAACAATATCTGCATATAAGTCAACTTTATGTCACCTTTAAGAACGGATACAACTTGTTGCCATCCTATTTCACACAGTAGTATCCGAACTTTGAAACATGTGGACTGTGGTTTGGTGCAAGAAAAGTTTATACTAGTATAATTCCTGGAAAAATATATCAAGGCCGTTTACTTTCATACTATTTTATTTCTGTTATCGTAAATTTGAGTTAAGTTTACTTACGAGGACAATGATATAACTTTTAGAAATACTCAAAATGTCAAAAAATAAAAGTTACTATTCTTATAAATATATTTTTATTAATTAGTGTTATATTTTTTTCTCTATAATATTTGTTTATTTCAAGAGTCTAAAATCAAGTTAAGATGAGCACACCATTATAAATTATGAGTTTTGTTATTTTAAATTTGTTAATAATGAATGTGTTAGAAATCCAAAATATAATTAACATTTGTCCTTATACTATTTGTATTGAAAATTTATAAAATAAATAATTATCTTAAAAATATTAATGATAATATATATATATATATATATATATATATATATATATATATATATATGCGTGTGAAAAAACAATAAACTTAAGATATATACAATGGAAGAAATACAATATTATGGCATTTCCTTTATATATATTTTCTTCAAAAAACACTTCATTCACATATTTAATTTACTAGATAGAGTTCATCATAAACATATGTCTTGGACTCTTTTTATTTTACTATTATATCACACATATTAAAAAATATAATAATTATAAAAATAAAAGAAATTATTTTATTAAATTATTTATTTTAAATATTAATAAACTTTTATTATTATTAATGTAAAATATAATAACACTTTATAATTTATATAAATAGTAATATTCAAAGAATAGGATAAAAAATTAAAATTACATTAAAAATTATAAATATCAATTATTTTAAATTGATTTTTTTTATTAAGATAACATTTATTATAAGATAGAATGAATAATATATATTACCGTTGCCTCTCAAATCAATTATTTCTTATTCTTTACGAATAATTTATGTTTAATAAGTGGGTTTGGTAGACATACCGACAAGAGAAGGTTCTTTTCAGACGAAATGGAGTACATGTACGATGTATGTGTATGATTGGACTTTTATTTATTTTTTTCCCTAATATTAAATATTATTAAAAATTTATAAAACTATGAGATCTCCATTTTCAATATAAAATATAGCATTTAATTTAATAATATTTGATTTAATAATAACAATATTTTATCAATCTTTAAAAATTAAATTTTTTGATTTTACTGTTTTTGAATTTTTTATTATAGTTGAGTAAAACAAAATATTTTATTGTAGCAATTAGTTGATCTACTATTGAACTTTTTATTTATTTTTATTTGTGCATCCGAATATATTGTAAATAGTTCAACAAAGAAAGCATACCAACACCGAAAATTAGATTTTGTACTCTTAGAATTAAATTTATATTTCTTATTTATAATTTTTATTTTTTAAATTACTAAAATATCTTTAAATGAATTATAAAAATTAAAACAAATTCAAATTTCTTAATCATACCTCCACATTTCCAAATATCTGATAAAATAATTTTTTTCTATGAACGTCTTTAATAGGAAATTTCATTTTTTTAAATTTTCAATAATTATATTTGAATGTTGAAAATTTTAAAAATAAAATTTTTGGAAGTTATTTTTAATTGAAAATTTGTAGTTAATTTCAATTAAAAATTTTATATTTAAAATATTTTATACTAAAAAATAACTATCAAAAATTTTAAATTTCTAGTTGAATGATCGATATGTCTCAATTAAGAAGACTTTAATTTTATATTTTATATTTTATAAATGATGATATTAGAGTGTTGTAAATGATTAATTTCAGGAACTCAGTTTATCTGAAGTTGTAGATTTACTTATCCACTTAAGACCTCACTAGGGTTTATTTAACAAATTATTTCAAGAGTCAAATTTCTTTAAAAAATTAATTATAAAAAAATCTAAGATAAAAAATTTACATAATAAAAATTTCAAATTTTAAAATTTTCAATAGTATAAAATTAACTACAAAAAATTTCACAATTTAATTTTTTTTGAAAAGTTATAACTCCTGATATTTTTGTTAGTAAAATTTTCAATACATAATTTATACTATTAAAAAAATTTGAAACACAAATTACACAAGTACAATTTTGAATCAATTTTTTTTTACCTTTGAATAAATAAAATAAAATGCTAAAATCGAGTGTATGTAGGTATGGAAGGATCCAATTTTGACGAACACGTGTCAAGAGAAAGAGAACAAATTTCGGGAAAAGTGAAATCAAAAGGATACTCGAAATAGGCAAGTGGTGGCCGAGCCAGCCAATAACATTGCTAAAGATGTTAAAAAGAGTGACTTGTTTCATCCTTTCATCTATTTGCACTCACATTGAGGATTAGATTCAGATCCCTATGTTTGTACTCCCAATAAGATCTTTTTGGGAGCTTCCGAAATTCCTGCTTTAACTTCTTTTTTTTATTTTTTTATTTATAATTAAATTAAAATAATGTTCAATAAATTAATTGATAATTTATAGCTAATAATTTTAAAGTTAACTTAAATATTTGAGAAAACTATTGTTTAAATATATAAAATAACATAAAATGATGTTTTTAGTTAAAAATAAATTTTATTAACTAATATATATATATATATATATATATTATTTTAAAGGTAATAATTTAATTTAATTTAAAACTTATCTATCAATCTAATATAATTTTAATTTATTTATCTATTTTAAATTAAAATAAATAAATAAATTATTAACTTCAGAAAACTAACTATTTTAAAATTTTATTTTTTTATGAATAATTTACAATTATAATAAATAAGTTATTTATTGATCTGATATATTTATTTTTTATTTTTTTAGTTAGTTGTTTATATTAAATTAAAATAAGTAAATTATTTGAAATTATTTACTATAAAATATTATTCTATTTGGTCCCAAATTATAAGAGAAAATAATGAAAAATATCAAATTGATGTATTAATTAATTGTTTTAACTTTTTAATTATTTTTACAAATATATCTTTATTAAAAACTGTTAGACATCAAAATACTCATTAATAATATTAAAAAGATAAACTTCTTAAACAAAGGTATAAAAATAATTTTAAAAATAAATACACTTTAAAAAGTGGTAATTTTTCTTATATATAGAATCAAATAATTATTATCTAAAATTATTCTTATATATAAGACTGGAAGTAATATGTATTAAAACTATTTAAAATTTAAAAATATATATATTATTTATAAATACATTATTTTCTTAAATTATTTTTAGTTTTTAAAATTATTTATTTTAAATTATAACGAATATATTATAAAAAGGTAAAAGAATAATTTTAGTTACATTAATAACAATAAAATAGGAAGAAAAAAATAAAAAAACTATAAGTTATAAATTGATAAGATACTTGAATTAGCTGATAAAGAAATGTTGTGAGCTCATAAATAACCGTTACCTAACTCGATTTTTGGGTCTTACCAAATAGACCTAGAAAAAATCATAGAAATTGTATTTTCAATTTCTCAAAAATTTAAAAATGGTACTTCTCAATGCACAATTTTATTTTCTATTTTCTTATATTGACTCTTAAAACACTTATTAGTAAGAGTATTTGTAAATTTATTACACTCTGTTATCACAACTAACTAATTCTACGATGGTTAAGAAATGTAATTAACTTTCTATATTTAATTAATACAAAAAATAAGGCAAAACTATTAAATTGTCTATTTTTAATATTAAATATTTATTTTAAAAAAAATATCAAATATTTAATTATTCACATAAAATTATTTTGAATTAAATAAAAAGTATATCAATAGTAATTACAATAAATAATACACAAGTATTTACTATTTTGTTTATAATATGATCAAGATTTGAATTTTTGTTTTCTTCTTATAATAGTTATCAAAGAAGTGTAATTATTTCCTCCTATCTCAATTATAAGTAACAAACATCAATATTTTTGCAAGATAAACAATAACACAAATACATTTTAGTTTTAAATATATAAAATTTTAATTACGTTCACGATTTTTAATTTTTTTTTCACAATATCCTTCATTAAATAATAATTTGATTTTTAAATACTACTTTTAGTTGAAACAACAACACACGGGGATTTTTTTTTTATTTTTTTATCTTGAAGGGTATTTTTGTAAATGTTGGATGATTTTTATTAAATTAAAGCAATATTGAGTTTAATTGATTCTTTTAATATGTCTGAAGTTGGTTAAATTTGTTTATGCCACCTTCAGTTCCTATTTATAAACTCATTCGTCTTTTTATATTTATTAAGAAGAAAAAAAATATAGTGATCAATTTAATGTGTTGGGATGTTCATAAAATAGTTTTTATACACGAATATATATATAATTTAACTCTTAGTCTTTCAAATTAAATTATCAATATTAATAAAAAGTATGCTTATGAGAAGATAATAAATGTATCTTGTAATTTGAAATAAACTTATATCTAAGGTCAATTTTTCATAACATACTTTTAATTAGAGAGACACATGAACTCTATTTCCATAACGTACAAATGCATAATTTTACCATGACATACTAGTTAAAAAATTGAATGTATATTTGAATTTGCAGAAATATTGACAAAATCAAAGTGATTCTACATGGTTTATCAGCCTTTAAATGAAAAAAGAGTTTAACACATTTATGACGATAGCGTGATTTTGTTGATGAAACTATTAAAAGTAACCTTTCATTTCATTGAAATGGCGCACAAAGAGCTGATCCATCAAACAGAGCCCACCTAATTCTCGTGGCGAGAAACTCGTCTAGGATTTGAGTGTTATAATGCGAGCAACATCCGAATAACACTATAGAAGCATATATATCTGCATATCAAAGGTACAAATAAAGTTTAATCTAATTTTATAACTATAGCATTGTGCAATGAGATATTTGGGTTGTCCCCGATGAAAGGAGGAACAGTGCTACCTGGATTGTTGGGAAGGGTAAAGTTGTAAACACATTACAAATTTATTAATACTAACTAAATCAATCTTGCGTAAAAAATAACTAAATCAATTAACCTTTCAATTAAGCCGTATGTATTAAGGACGCTGATATTATAATGTATGGACATGCTACATATAACTTTGACTTCCTTAGGTTTTATTTATAAGCCAAATTTTATTGTTTAAAAACAATTATTAAAATATTCTTTATTATAATAATTATAACATTAAATTTATATTGAAACTATGGATTCATCTTAGAAAACAAAAGAATAAATAATTAAAGGGTACTTTTAGAATAACGATATTAATATATTAAATTTGATTACTTTTGTTTATATTTGAAATTAAAAAGTTGCGATGTTTTTTTGCTTATTATTAGGTCAGAGGAGTAATAATTAGGAATTTAATGATTCAAAATTAATTACGCTTTCAGGTCTCATATATAATTGATTGTTTAAATCTTTATAAAAAAACTGATTATCTTGAATATAATAAAAATTTGACTATCGTTTTTTTTTTCTTTCCTATCTTAAACATTTTACTATCTTTACTCTATTTCTAGCTAACGTTTTTTTAAAAGAAAATTTCTATTTAATATTGTTATTACAAAAGTACTAATGAATTAAATTTAGACTGGCCTTTAATTTTTTTAGATGAATATCATTGATGTAAGAAAAGAATATAGGATGACTCGGGAAATTTAATTAAACTTATATTATTTTAAGAATATTAATTGCACTGACCATTTTTCTTAAAAAGTGTGCAATAATTTTTTATTGATAATATTGATGGTCTTGTGAATAATATGAATAATTAAATTTCCTACTTTCCTAAAAAACTGAATAATTAAGTAATTTTTTTTAATTAAACTATTTCTCATTTTTCTTAATTTATTTATATAAAACTAGTAAGAGATTCATGCATCCCTACAAATTCAATTTTTTAGTTCAAACATATCTTTTAAATAAAAAAAATTAGTTGAATATAATATGAACAATTATTTTAAATAGTAGATTTAATTAGATAATTATATAAGTGTTTGGAGCATCCGTAGTGGCTACAAGGGAAATATTCAATATTAATTTTATAAAATATATGATATTTAATAGAATTGATTAATTTATGTTTCAAAACTGAATATTTCATTGGTTCCATATTAATTGTCATATTTTATAATTTTATACAGATTGAAAAAATATATAATGATAAATAAAATTAATAGAATCGCTATTTTACTAAATTATTCTTATTATTAGTCAAAATATTTTCTTTTTGATCGTAAATATAAAGTAGAGAACAATAATTTAAGAGTGATGCTCATAAAATAAATTTAAAGATAGTGTTAAAAACAAAATTAAAAATATATTAAAAACGTTAAGTTAGACTATTTTTATGCAACTGTAATAATTTTTATGAGATAGATGATAAGGTCCCACTTATAATATGAGATTATTTAAAAAACCCAAAAATTTGATGCGTCTTATAATGTTAAATTTCAATAATATTAATTTCTTTTAGCATACTATAAATATTTATTATTTAAAAAACGCAATTAATTCTATGAAGAGGAAATCATCAAAAGCCTCCCTGAATTTGAATAAAATCAATTGAATTGCTCCATCTGTGAAATGTCTTCAGCGACACTATGTGTTGAAAGAGCAATTTGTCATCATTATCTTCTTCTTCTGTATTCCAAATCCAAAAATATGAGAAATCTGAAAAACAATTTATTTAAGATTGAGGAGCTAATTATCGGAATATGAATTTAAATTTTATTAAATTGGCATAAAACACAATATACAAGTAGATCATGTCTGACATGTTACAGCAGTCAATAAAACCCAAGTATTGTTGGGAGAAACTCCAAAGTTCAAAGGATCACATTTAAACTGCAAGATAGTATCCCTGGGATGGAAAAAACCAGTGAGTTTCACCAAAGCATTTATGACCACCGCAAATTGAACAATTCCACGACCCCGTGCTTCCAAAATACTATTACCAATCTCACTTTTGACATACTCATCAACAACATCCAAATGAACTGGGAGCCTTGTCTCACTCCTTGTTGGTTGGTAAAAAGGTGCAATGCGAAATGCAGTTATAATATCATCATTTTTATTATTACCATAATATACACCAGCCAAAACGTCGTCGTATGTCACGTCAAGTTTTTTGTTAGGATTTGAAACTATCACTGTCATGTCCCATTTAGCGTTTAGGTAGGTGCCGGTGAAATTCAGCGAGACAGTGGCCGAGTCGACTCGGAACTCAGGAATACGAGGCTTGAGAACGATATACGCGATCATGAAAATCGCGCCGAGGATGGTTACAATGGCGGTGATAGCTGAGAGGAAGCAGCAGGATAGGTAGGAATATGCGGCTGGTGGTTGCTGATAGTATGTTGATTGATAAGAAGTGGGCGGTGGCGGAGGATATAAGTCGCCGCCGGAGTAACTGGGAGGTGGTGGATTATGTGGTGGAGGGTAAGAGGCATTGTCCTTGTTGTCGTAGGATGTTGCCATGAACAAAAGAATTAATGTGAAACTGTGTGATGCAAGGTAGTATTGGTAATAAGGAATAAATAGATTAATAGATATTTAGGAGACGTAATATCCAAAGGATAAAGATTAGAACGCGTCTTCTATATAAATGCGTACCTTAATCAGGAACAAAAAAGTAAAAAGGAGAAAATAGAAAAACGTTTTACTTTTTAAAAATTATTTATTAATAAATTTCAAAAAATTGTTTTTAAAAAGAAAATTGTAAAAAAATTTATTTCATAATTCTAATTTTTAAATCAGTTTTTGACTAGAGAGTTAAAAAAATTGAAAAATTAAAAGAAAAATACTATTTGTCTGTTTTATTTTTTTAGTTTTAAAAAGTATAATATTAAAAATAGTTTTACAAAACAGTTTTTAAAAATAAATAATTCAAATCAATTTTTTAATTTTAAAATATTAAAATAGAATTTTTTAAATGTGAAACGAACAAAGCTTAAATTTTTACTCTATACATTTTTATTTTCTAAAGGGCATTTATTTAACTTTTAGTTCACACGGTGTTTTTTTTATTGATATTAAGTAAATACATTTGTATATTATTTAAAAAATTTAATAATTTTTTTTAATATAAACATGTTAAATATGTTATAATATAATATATAAATATATTGTCATAAATTCGAACATAGTGTATGAATTTTTTTACCGGATTAAATGATTAATTGTGTTTGAAATTTATTGATCATTGATGGTGATTCATTTTGATTGCTTAAGAACGAAGACGTAAACACGTTTATTTGTTATGAATGTATATCTCGCTACTTCTTAGGATGAGGAGCCAATTCTCGGAATATGACACATCAATTTAAAATTTATTAAATCTTAAAAAATGAAACAAAATGAACAATCAGTACATGATCATGCATGGACCAGTATCTTGCTCCGTGTTGGTTGGTACATAGGTACAAGGCGACTGGAAGTTATAAGACTAAGGTCATTTTTGTCATTTCCGTAAAATACGCCCGCGTAAATACCACGGAGCAATAAATAAAACTGGAAGATATAAATGATTCGAAAATCAATGTGCTCAATAAATAAATTAGTCTAACAATTTTTATGATTTTCCTCTTTCGAGAGGGGAAATTGTGCAACCAAAATACACATATTTTATTTTAGACTTAATATATGTGGTCATTAACTTAATTTGAAGTGATAATTTAATTTTTTTTTATTATTTTTTTTGTTAGTATTTTATTTAATTTTAAGTAGTAATTTTATAATTTGTCTTAAAATATTAATAATATTAATCTTTTTTTAATGGAAACTCAGAAAATTTATTAAAAATTTTAAATAAAATTAATTATTATCTTCAACACAATACAAATTTCATCAAATTCACAACTCAAATATTCAAATAAACTCATATTTTCATTCTTTATTTGATGTTGTTGGATATAGAAATATATGTTTATTTGAATATTTAAGTTTTGAATTTGATCAATATATATCAATTTTATTGAAATTGGTAATGAATTTTATGTATTTTGTTTGAAGATTTTGATGAATTTTCTTAGTTTATGTAAAAAATGATAACATTGTTGAGTTGTTAAGACAAAAATTATTAAATTGTTACTTAAAATTAAATAAAAGACCATATCGAGAAGAAGAAAAAAAAGATAAATAACTGAATTGTTACTTGAAATTAAATTAAAGAAACCTAAAAGGTATTATGCCTTTATTTTATTTATTTTATATAGAAATTATAAATATTTATTAAGAAAATATTTTAGAAAAAACAAATTTAATAGGACAGTGATTTGAAAATTTGAAACTAATTCAACCAGGTTTTTATCTTTTGGTATTAGAAAATAGGAATAAAGTAAATCAATATAACCGAGTTATTGAAATTGTAAAAGTCTACCAATTCAATCATTCAAATTTAAAAATATATAACAATTTAGTTATTTAAATGTCAGAACATCATACATTTTATTTTCTATACCAAAATATTTATTCAATTATAATATATCCATCAAATAAAAAACAATGAAAAACTTATATATTGTGTGAATTAGTATGAAGTCTCTGCCAAATACGGTTAAAAGTTTGAATAACGTTTTTAGATAAATAAAAATATAAATTAAAATAAATATAATACAATTTTGAGTCAATGTAACATTTTTATATGTTTCTTCTCCTTCAATGTACTCTTGAAATTGAACGTGATTTCTCCATCAACATATAAACTGTGTTTTCAAAAAAGAATAAAAAAAAAATCATCACATCAATTAAATTATTTAAAAATTTCAGCCAGAATCAACTAAATTGATAACGGTAATAGAGATGTTTTATAATCTGTAACCTTTCATAATCTGATAACTCTTGCAAAAGAGTTTTAATAATTTTTTGGTGATTAATATCAACAATTGAATTTCAAGAATTAGTGTATGGTCTAATGCATCCCGATATGAAAATGTAAATAATTAATTTAGATTTTTTTTGTCACTTATTGAATTAGGTCACAGGTAAATTGTGAGAGACTAAATTGGACTCTTACTAAAAAAAACATAAAATATGAATTAATTCCAGAGTGAGAAAGTTTATGATGTGGTTCTTAGTTGGCTACTATTATAAATTGTTACATACAACGAGCTAGCGACATAAACGCACAGAAATTGTTCTAAACGAAGAGATGAAACAGAGAGATGAAGAGAAGGAAAAAACGATAAAAATTGGATGCAACGAAGAGACAGAAGAAACGACAACGAGGATGCAACGAGCGAGTGAACAACAACGACAGAAATTGGATGCAACAAGCGAGCGAGCGACAGAGGAAGAAACGAAGAGAATGAAGAAACGACATAAATTGCTCTCGGTGAAAAAGAAGATGGAGAAGCATTCAAGAAAGAGAGAAAGGATTTTTTGAGGAATAGAAAGATAACTTTCAAAATGACTAAATTGTCTCTTAAGCATGTATACATATATAATATATGTGTTTGTATTTGTGTCTAAACATGTGTTTAAATAACATTTCTCTTTAGTTATATATGAGTATTAATAGAATTTGGTTGTTTAGTAATGTAGTGTATACATGTATGTTGAAACATTTTTCAATTCAATAAATATATTTTTACTCTAATTCTACATTAACCAGGAACAAAAAAGTTAAAAGGAGCAAAGATCAAACAACTTTTTTTTATAAGAAATGTTTTTAAAAGGGTTAATTAATTTTAACTCTATAAATTTTTGTTTTCTAAAGAATATTTATTTCACTTTTAGTTCACGCGATATTTTTCTTAGCCATTGCTACTAAGTAAATACATGTGTATTTTTTAAAAAAATTAATGATTTTTTATAAGTATGTTAAAGATGTTATAATCTAATGGTATAAATATATTGTCATGAATTGGAGACATCGATTTTTTTATCGGATAAAACGATTAATTGTCTTAGAAATTTATTGATCCTTTATGGTGATTCATTTTGATTGCTTAAGAACTAACATGTAGACATATTTATTTGCTAGGGGTGTATATTTCGCTTCTTTATTGAGACGTCAATATAGGGGCAGAAATTGAAATGGTATAATTTAAGGTAATGTTATTGTTGCTCTTTGTAGTGATCTTTATGATCATTAATTAGTCTTTCTATAAAAAAAGCATAATTCAAACAATTTTTTTCGATTTATTCAAATCTTGAATCACACAAACATTTATCAATTACGCACCTCCCAGATGATAAAAAGAAACCAAGTGCCTTGAACGGAATTCTACTTGGAGGGGCGGGGTTACAAAATTATTTCAAATTGATTATTGTTTATGATATAAATTATATTATGGAGCTATTATCTCTTTTCTTTTTTGGTTGGAGAAATAAGTGAGTTGACATGTCAAGAGGTTTTACATAATGAATGCATTTTTTTTCTTCAATTTATGGTTATGGTTAATTAATTATATTGTCGAAATGTGGATAAAAATAGTTTCATTTGGTAGAATTGTCGATTAAGAAACATGCGATTTTTAATTTAGAAATTTTGTAAGTTGTATATTCGATGCTCTTCAACCAATTATGTTTCAGACCCTTTATTTTTTATGAGACCAGCACCAATAATTACTTTAACAAAACATCATAGTAAACATCATAGCTAGGTTTGAACTTTGAAGATAAATATCGTTAAATTTAATTACACTAAAAAATCTAAACAAAAATAAAAGAAAAAAGGCAATGGTCTCTTACACTATAAAGCAATTTTACACATTCAATGAAAGATTATTATATCTCTATATCATATAATTAGTTTCAAAATAACCATAAAAAAAATGAAATAATATAATAAACTTATGAATTTTTAGGATAAAATCTAGATCTTTTATGACTGCGTTTTACATTATGATAATGCGACAAAAAAGGGGGTTTCCACTATAAAACTCAGATCCTGTTTTTGAATTCCTAAAAGAAAAGTTTTGTTTTCAACATTCAAACAAGAAAAAGAAAATGAAGAATGGATAAAGGCATGATAACATTTAATTTAATTTAATTTGATTTTCACATATAAAGTTGGCAAATGACGGGATTACCCCCAGTATCCAACGTGCCTGTGCCAGTGTTAGTTTGGAACACAACCTTTAACCCCTCACAAACAGCGAGTATGACTGCATTTCTCGTGGACAACGAGGTAGACTTAAACGCAGTCATAGAAGATACCCTCACACCAAACATAACGGAACCTGTTTGTCTTTCATTAGCAATTTTATCCAAATCCCACTTTTGAAACGACACGCCGTATGCACCGTTAGACGACGAGGTTTTCACATCCATTTGTTTTTGTTCATGTTTTTCCAACTCAAAATCGGGTACATAACTCAATGCTAATTCGTCGTTTTCGTGCACAACATCAACCTTAAAATCTGAAAAATAACCTCTCAACCTGTCATTGGGATTTTGAACCGTGATACTAATGTTCCAATCACCGGTTAAAATTGGAGTGGTGTTGAAATTGGTTACCGATAAAGATGTAACTTTGTAAACAGGTAATTGAGGATGTAATATTAGAGCCATGATAATGGAGGATAGAAAAAAACAGGTAAATATTAAACATGAACACATTATGAATCCTCGAAAGAAACCTCTACCTCCGTTAGCGGCGTTATAGTTTGGAGGAACGTTATAGTATGGTGCGGGACCAGGATAGTTATTGTATCCTTGAGGGTATGGGGCATAGCCATGTGGCGGTGGTGGGTAAGGATGATAGGGTGGTGGTTGTGGGCCGTGACTGGGGTAACCGGTTCCCGGTGGGTAATACATCATGTGAGGTGCGGCCACTGGTGGTGGTTGTGGCGGTGGAGATGAGTCATTATTTGATGAGGGTTGGTGATCGGAGGTTGATGATTCTTTTGGAGGGGATTTTCCATGGTTTGAAGAATCCATCATGGTTTTTCTTGGTTCTCCCTCCCAATCAGAACGGAGAGAGAAAGAGAGAAGCAATTACTTTCTTCTCTATTTTTATTTTTTATATATTTTGTGAATGAATGAATGACACAAAAATAGATTGACAGGAATGCGGGGATATCGTTTGGTCTTTTGTTTCTTTTTTTTTATTATTTTTGTTTCTAATTGATGTAGTAGTAATAAATAAATAAATAAATAAAACAATGATTTTATTGAATTATTCTTTTTCAAATACTCTCTACCGTTCATTAT
>NC_021162.2:72357649-72519970 GCF_000331145.2 Cicer arietinum
TATATATATATATATATATATATATATATATATATAACTCACCACCTTCTTAAAAAAATATTAGTCATTTACTAAAATATTCTAATAAATAGTATCTCATTTGGTAATTATTATAAGAAAAAAATTACTTTCATGGCTATTAAGAAATTGAGTCAATTAAATTAATTTTTTAGAATTTATATAAAATGCAAATCAAATTTATTAAATTATTTATATTTATTGTCAAACATTTTTCTATTTATATTAAATATTTTGAAACTAAATGACTGATATTAGAAATAATAACATTAAATGAATTATATATTAGCAAAAATTTAAAGTGAAAGATAATAATTTGAGAATACTCAAGTAATATTAATTAGATCCCCAACACAGTTAAAAAAAAAGTGATTAATTAATAGTATTGTACTAACAATTGAAAAAATATAATTCATGTTAGGACACACTTTTTTTTTACAAATGAATGGTATATGAGTAGTAGTGATATTTAGACACCATTAACTTTCTTACTTATGCATTTTATTTTTATCTCATTGTTAATATTTCAGGTTTATCATATTATCATCAATAAATTATCATGTTATCATCAATATTTATTTCTCTCTCAAAATATTTATCTAGATGTCCAAAAGATGATTTTCCTTTATCTATTAATTTTAGCATATTCCAAGTATGATTTCCCTGTTCTCTTAATTTGAAATCAGAACGGGAAACGAATTTTATTCTTCAAAACCTCGTATTGTTTCTTAATAATAAATTATCTAAATATTTTAAACATGTAAACAATATTAATAAAGGATTGTGTTGTTATCTTCCTTTCCACCCGTTATCAAAAAATTATTCTCTCTCACCCCATTTTCTTCCTTGTACATCTTTTGGGGGTGATATTTTCTTCCTTATACTTAATCATAGTAATTGCTGTTACACTACTTAACTTAAATACACGCAGAAGAAAAAAAACCCAGCTTACTATATACCCAATAAAAACTCAGCTTGCACTCATTTTAATTTGGTTGCGCTTCATTATCTCTTATTTTACATTATTTAGCATATTCCATTTCATAGATGAGTAGTCTAAATTAATATACATACTAGTATTTCCTTAGAGTCCTAGACTCAGATTCCTTGTTACAGGGGAATTATACACTTACACGTGATATGTAAGAGATCCGTTTATAAATTCCTTGCGTAACAATTCACCAAAACAACTTTTTGCCACAAGTTTATGATAGACTGAATTTTCATTTTAGAAAAAAAAAATAACAAGGCCATTGAAGCCACAATCTAAAATTATTGAACAAAAAAAATCTATTACAAATTATGACTCTGTTCTTGTATAAATACAATAGCTTTTTTGTCCGCACAATCATTTTTATCCAAAGAAATTGGGGACATCTCCATCAACCATGCTCATGCATTCTTTGTCCCAATGACAAAAATATTAAATTTTTAAACCTAATTTACACACAAATGAGAACAATTTATAAACATCTACGATGGTTACAGATGTAGATGATCCCTAAAGAAGGTGTGGAGTAGTTCAAAAGAAAGGCAATTGCTTCCAATGTATAGGAACAGAGAAATTCCTATTAGGATTAACCAACCTTCCGGAATCTTTATTAGGCAAAAATTGAACCATCAAATCTTCACAATAAGGAGTCATAACAACATCCGAAACCCATGTTTCTCCATAATAAATAGCTTGAACCTTCATTTGAATACCAAAATTCAACGAACCATTTTTTGCTCTATCTTTTCCAATTTCCTCAACCAAAGGATTCTCAACTAACGGTTGATCTTGATCATCTTCCCAATCACCTGCCTCCACAGTAACAAACTTCAAATGCAACTTCACAAACTCACCTTGATCCAAATAAAATGGATACGAAGAAGCAACAGAAAGGGCATCTTCGGGATTTTGTTTATAAAATATTGTGAAATCAATGCTTCTAAAGTATATGGAAGAAACATTTGTATTTGTGACTGTGAATTTTGCGTCCCACGTGGCGGTGAGTCCTTTTGTTGTTGTGGTGAAATTTGAAATGTACATTGAATTGAGAATGAAAATTGGTGGAATTGGATCTTGTTTTGGTGATCCTAAACGTCTATAAAGAGGTAAGAATATTAGCATCATTAACATTGTTAGACCAATTAGGTCTTGAATTTTTTCGCAGGTACGTTCGTTGATATTGAAGATTTCATCTGAATTAATGTAATTTTCGGATATTGTTGTTTGTGTTGAAATTGATAAAGGTTGTTGTTCATCTTCTTGATTAGGTTCGGTTTCTGATTGTGGCAATGTTGAAAATCTGTAAACGTGATTTCTCTCGTTTTGAGGTTCAACAGAGGCCATTAATTTTTCCTCTCTAGATAAAAATTAAAATAAAATAGAAAAATGGTTTTGTGAATTGAAGGGAGGGGGAAGGAGAAAAGACAATAGAGAAATTATAGGTTGTTAAAAATAACAGTAGAATTTGTGGGTGGTTTTTTTTGTATTTAAATGAGGTTTTGGTAATGAATATTGTACAGCTAATGTGGTTGAATTTGTTGTGTAGATCTAAATAAAGGAGAATTGCAGTGGAAATGGATTTGATGAAATCAGTTAATTATCTTAGATGTAAGTTATTTGAAGCTAGGATCGTTGGGTTTTGAGTTTTCCATTTGTCAAGCAGTTAAGATATATGCCAGAATTACATTCAAAGTATTTGTTTTTTCTTTTAGAGAAATGTAAATATCTTTATAATTTTTTTTTTAATTTAAATTTTTTATTGTTTTGAATTAGAGTATTATTCTTTCACTTTAACTTTTTTTTATAAAAAAATATATCCTATCAACAAATAATAAATCTGTTACAACTAAATTAGACAAAGAATTTCGAATATAATTTTACCTTTATATATTATTTTATTTTTTAAAACATAAATATATACATCATAATAATTCTTTGAAATTTTTTTTTATTCTAGAAAAATAAAATATATCTCTCTACATAAGTAACCAAACAATTGTTTAACTATTTCTCTCATATGATTTGACATTCTATTCTTGCTAAACATATCTTTGTTCTTTTGAATCTGAATCACCGCTTTAAAGTTGTTTACACAAATCAATAACATTATTAAATTTTGCTACTTTTCATAAACAATAATATATATTTTTTCTATATCATCCCTTAACTATTTATTATTTCAACACATCTATTTCTTTCTTGGTAATAAATAAGTATAGATAATTTTCAGAAATTAACATTTAAACTAATTTGAAAATGACAAATACAAAAAATGATTTTTTTATTGAAAAAATGCATTTAACCATTTAACATCTCTTTATTACATGCATAAAATGAGCTTTTTTTTATCTTAAAAAATATTATAAATGTAACCATAATTAACTCACATGTGAAATTCTGATTTGTACAAATTAACAATATCGTTATTTGTCAATTGAACTACAATTTAAAGACTAAAAAAAAGATTTTTAACTTAAATAAATTATACAAAGAAATTACTGATCCATACTCCTTTTGGTATAACATCTTTTCAACTTTTGAAGATTATAATGCTTCTCTAATTCCTATAACGATTATTCAATTTATCTTCTTTCCATTCAACAAGAATTAACTCAACTATTACGTGAGTTAATTACGATAAAATTTACCATCCCTTATAAAAAAAATAAAAATTAGATACATATAAATCAACCCAAATTACAAAAGATCTGACAAAATCGACAACTTAAAAGACTAAACCTGTTACTGAAAACTCCGACACAAACATTTTTTTCTCTGTACGTAAATGTACAACACTAATTTTACAATAATTTAAAATAATATTAATAATAATTTTACAATAATTTTAAATAAAAAATTTATCTCGTGAAATTATAAGACTAAACTTGTAATTCCGAATGAGGTAGCAACTCATCATCCCCATGGGCGTGAAGTTCATATTATTGGTAAGATAGATGAAATGCTAGCTTCCACCCATTAGGCAATTGCCATGGAACCAAGTGAAGAGATAATTATCACACTCCAACCAATGATTAAACCAACCGTTTGAAGTACTGTATAAAAATATCTTACAGTTGCCTCATAGAACTTTTTTTTTTAGCTAGTTACATACCTTTTAAATAATTGAAATTTTTGTAAATTTTTAAAAGCAAAGAATTTTGTAATAACACTATAAAATTGTAAAAATAAAAGAAAGATGAATTTTTATCTCCA
The DNA here is from genome assembly GCF_000331145.2 of Cicer arietinum. NCBI lineage: Eukaryota > Viridiplantae > Streptophyta > Magnoliopsida > Fabales > Fabaceae > Cicer > Cicer arietinum. The sequence continues at coordinate 72,361,872 of NC_021162.2, forward strand.
TTTGTTTGACTGTATGAAAAGTACTAGCTATATTTATTATACGAAAGAAAAGAAAGATGAATTTAATCTCCATTATGCAATTTTATGAACAAAAAACTGTACAAAAACAATATGTGCAGATAATAAATAATGCTTCTCTAATTCCTATAATGATTATTCGACTTATCTTCTTCCCATTCAACAAGACCTACACACTCTCTAGAGTTAGAATCAATCATTGTTGCTGATTCACCTTTCTCATTTCCCTCTACAAACTTAACTCTTAAATTATTACATTTTGGGTACATAATAAAAGGTGCAACCCACCCATCACTAGATTCAACTTCTCCCACAACCCTCAAATGCAAACTAAACCTTGTAACACCTCGTTGCATATCTTGTGCAATAGCATCAATCACAACATCATCAACAATAGGTTGATCTTTTTCCCACCCTGTTGTTTTCAATTTCAAATGCACTTTTTTTGTTTCTTCCCCTTCCATTGGAAAAACTTGGCTTTGTAAAGCATATTGAGGCATTATAGGAGTTTCCAAAGCCAATGTTTGATTTTCTTTGTAACATATTGCCGCGTCTAGTCTTAGGATGTTTATGTTGGTTGCGTTCATAACGTTGGAGACCGTTAATGTTATGTTCCATATCGATGATAATTCACCATCAGATATTTTGATTTGAGGAATGTGAAACGTGTCGAGGAAGAATTTTGGTGGAATTGGAATTGAACTTGGTTGGTTTAGTTTTGTTTCACGCAAAGAAAGACCAACCAATAATGTTCCAACCAAAGCCAAACGTAACATTATTACTAAGGAATCCCAATCAAAACGTTCTTCAATTGGCTCTATTAATATGCGGCGGTTATTAATAATAGTATTGACATGAAAGTTGGTATTATATGTTTGATCATCCTCTTGTTGGGGAAGAGGTGAAAATTCGGTTCTTGATTCAACTTGAGGAGATGAAAAAGACATTCTTAGAAATATTTGGGAAAATAAATTATTTACTTGATGGATGATGAATTGCATTGGATAAATTTAATTCAATGTTGCCATTAAATATCAATGTTTGTAATCAGTTAGTTTGTAATCAATTATGTTGCAAATGTTGACAATGTTGTAACTAATTTAAGTATTTCCAGAACAGGGTTAATTTTGTGTGCAATAATTGTTATATAATTTCATACAATGTGCAAGCACTTTGTAACTAATTTTTGGTTGCTTATGTTGTAATGTATTTATTTTAGTTAGGTGTATATCAACATATCTTATCATTCTTTTAAAAATGGTTCTGAAACGACATACGTGGCTCAAATATGTGTTTAATAATCTTTTGCACTTTTTTACATTGGTGAACATAAGTGGCTCAAAAAATTCTGTTTTGGATTATATGTTTTCCTTAAATAGTAATATACATGTATGTTTCATATCATTAAGTATTTCATGTCGAGCCAAAATGAAAACAATACGAATATGCTCAAGAGCCAGCTCAAATGAAGCCAATTAATTAGCTTATCTTAGCGGCCACTCCTAATTAGGCTAAGCTAATAGGCTTTCTTTTTCTTGATAAGTACTAAAAACCAACGACTATAAGCTTTGAACTGTGGGGCATATTGGTGTTAATGTATGTTTAGTTAGGTGTTAACTAAAATGTTTAGAAAATATGTATTATATCAAATAATTAATTATATTTAAAAATATTGTTTGAATATTAGTGACAACTCTACTTAATTTTTATATTTCTTTTTATATTTTAAGTAATTTTAATGTTTATATATATATATATATATTTTTTACTTTTTCAAATAAAGTAAAACAAAAAATTACTCATGAGGATGCTATACAATGAGTGATCTTTTATAATTTTAAATAAATAAATAAATAAAATCAACTCAAAGTTGTGGATTTGGAAAGGACAAAATTGTTGTTTCAAAACACGACCTCTGTCATTAAAAGTCCAATATTAATATTTAATAGAAAGTGAAGTATATTGATATTTTTTAAAATGTAAGTTGTATAAAATAAACTTGAATAAACCTCACATTAAATAAGATAAATTATATGTGTAATTTTACGGTAAAATAGACGTGATTTTGTTCAATTCTATTGTAAAATAAAAGATGTATTAAGTAACGGAACTTCGAATGTGTAGTATATTTTCGCACACATTGATTAAGCATAAAGTAAAATAGACGAGAACAAATCATCAAGAAGCCCTCTATCTTTTATTAATGATAAAATAACCAAATAGCAAGGGGCATATGTATTATTCAATTTGTCTTTTTATATTTTATTTATCTTTTCTATTATTCCATTCCATTGGGTTAGTAAGTCCACTCCATGGGTAAATTTATGCCAGGAGGCAACGAATTATCATAGCACTCTTCCTGCTTCACCTTGACTGATCCATCATTTTTTTCTTTTGAAGCCATTTTCTTTTTTTTCTTTTGAGAATTGGCTCCACCTTCTTGTTTAGGACTCTTTTCTGCCATGACAAAAATATTAATTTTATATTATTCTCAAATTTTGGCTGTTGTCGGTTCCCTATAAAATGTAACTATTCCTTTTAGATAACATTAATTAGTGTGAAAAGTAGTATATCAAGATTTACAATTGAAAAAATGTGGGACAGCTAAGTTATAAAATTAAGCTGGAACTATATAAATTTGGATAAAAACTAAACAAACAGAAGGAAAAAAATGGGTGAGTTAGGGTTGGATTTGGCTTGATCTAAAAGGGTGAAGCTGTTTTGGGTATAAATCACAAAAAGGTTCAAAAAGTTGTTGAGAAAAGGGATTTTGGGTATTGTTTATTATTTTGTGAAAAAAAATTGCTTTTATTTTTTAAAATGTGTTAATTTTATATTTAATTAAAGGTCGTTGAAGTAAATCATTATCACAAAGATAAGATGAACTTTTTGTTGATAAAGATGTATTTTTGAAAATAATTAAAATTGTATTTTGAAATTTTCATGTTTTTATAAATGTAGATAATTATTCATTTTAAATGTCTTTTAATACAAATTTTAGATAATGAAAATAGAAAATATTTTCACATAGAATTGTTTATTTTGTGAGAATGTTTTTTGTTTCTATTTTCTAAAATGTATGTTCATTTTATCTTTATTAGAGACTATTAAAATAAACATTGTCAAGAAAATAAGATGAAATTTGAATTAATAAAGATGAATTTCTGAAAAAGTGAGGATAAACTTTTTATGTTTTCATTGTTTCTAGAAATGTTGACTATTTTTCACTTTAAAAATATTTTATTTCTTTATTAACAAATAAAATTAAATATATTTTATAAAATAAAAACAAAAAATATTTTCACAAAATATACACCCCTAAAATCCCTTTCTATCAACCATATTTCGAATTCTTTTGTGATTTAGACTCAAACACCTTCACCATTTTACAATGATTCTTACTTAATTTTGTAATAATTATAAAATATTTAAAACGAGTACATATTTTATTTATTAAATACTTTTTATTAAATTTCAATGACAATATTTGTTAGTAAAATTATGACGTGATAGTTAACGTAGACAATAAATAAATAAGTTGTTTTGCAGAATATATAAAGATAATATTAAAAATTGTCGTATTAATAAGTGTACTTAAAAAATTTGTTTATAAAAACGAAAATAAAAAATTTTGCATTAAAAAATAAATTTTAAATTTAAAAAATACAATTTCTATCACATTTTTATTATAAAATTATTATTAATATTTTCCTACTAAAAATAATTACTAATTTCGTCACCTATTTTTTAGACAAATTTACTTCTAACAATATAATTTTTCTAAACTTGAAATTTTAAAACATACGAAGTGGACAATAAAACTAAAATTATAATTTGTTTAGATAACATAGTTATATTATTATTAAAAACAATTGAGGGAATGAAATTTAAACAAAAATTATTAAAAAAAAAATACAACAAAAAGTCGAAAAACTGACCTTTGATATTGCTGCAGCTGGCACTGGGTAGAACTTGGGCAGGATGGAACACACCTGTCCCGTGGCTAACAAAGCCCGACTGATTTTCTTGGGCCTGGGCTGGCTGCACCACATCCATTACACCTCCATTTTGCACGAGCCCATTCACACCCACCTACAAATGAAAAACATGTCCATACCAATAGCCAATGCATCAATATTAATCTAATTCTGAACTATGTGCCCATAATTTTAACATGTAGCTCTATAATTTCAGTAAACTACATCTTTTTTATTAAAAAGAATAATATTTTTCTATCCGACTAAATTTAATTTAGATTTTGAAAATTTTAAAACTAGTTTTCCAAACACACATCTTTTAGAAAATTCAAATTTTTATATTGAAATTTCTTTTTTTAAAAATTAGAACAAAATTATTTTCAGAAAAAAAAAAATTTAACACTTTGTATTCTAGAAAACTTGAAAACAAATTTTCTAGAATACAAATTTGTATTGAAAATCATAAAATTTAAATTTTAAAAAAAATAATAAAATTAAATTTTTATTAAAACGAGAGAGTAAAAATATATCAAGGGATATAGGATAAAATTTTCCTATGTTAGGTGGTGGATCCCCAATATTATGGTTGCAACAATGTCCCAATCGCATTAACCCATAATTTTTACATTGCAATGAGTTTTTTTCGACACATTGCAATGATAAATCACAAAAAATGTTGTAAGGCCAAATAGGGTGAGTGGAACAAAACATATCTCATTTGGACAATATCATATTGTCCATTAAATATTGATGTTTCTCTGTTGAAATTCTAATTTTAATTTATTATGTTGAAGGAGTGCCGTCTCTTCTATTAGACTCAATCATGTTTGATATTTTACTGTTTCTTTTATATCATAAATATTAATATGTGATTTATAAAATAAGTAATAAATTATATATCAAAAGATGTTAATAAAAATTAAGTTTACACCGGAACACGCTTTACAACAGGTTCATTGTATGCAATAATAATTACCAGAATACAACCGTAATTTAAAATCCTAAAAATGCTAATTTAATTCATCAATAAAATGCGTTACTTTTATTGAAATTTTTATTTTACCAAAAAAAAAAATCATCAATAAAAGCAACGCACACAATAGTTTAATAAGACAAACAATAATTGGCATTAAGTAGAAGAAACAACATATTTCACCTGATGTTGAGGCAGTAGTGTTGGTCTTACACACTGATATTGATGAACGTAAGGGTGACACCCATAACCGTAAGGTCCAACTCTGAAGTTACCATAAGGCCTGTAGTATCCAGCCTCTGCAGTTGGAAATCGAGGTGGAAAAGAAATGGGACCCTAATATTCAAATTATGAAAATTAAATAATTAAACCAAGTCAGTGATCATTGTCAAGTGGTGTTTAATTTGTAACAATTGAGTATCCAATGAGGGAGCTTGACAAATATATTTGAGGGGCCCAATTATATTAATGTGATTTCCCTCAAATTTGCATGAAAGTTTTGTGGCTAAATATTTAGTAATGTTTGTTTTTAACTTGATATACTGTGTTCAACTCCTAATTAAAAGTATTACTTTGTTATTGAACACCATATAAAACATATATTTCAATACATAAATATTAAAAAAATTGGGTGCCATGACACTCTTTGCCTAAGAAAGCTCCTCAACTAAAATTGAGTAGAAATGTAAATAAAGAGATGCAAACCTTTGAGTCTGGTCTTGAACAATTAGGAATCCATACTTTTCCCCTACCCCTATTCCGGTAAGTTAGTGGTGGTCGTAGCCAAGGTGCTCGTGGTGGAGGAGGCTCCGCCATAAGCTATTTGGTTTAATTGAGCAATCTAGTGAAGAAAGAGTAGAAAGTAGATGGGATGTGACACAAGAATTCATATTTATATATACAATTTAGGAAAATTTCATTGTACTCACGAGGAAGTATGGGGAGTAACGCGAATTCACGTCATCAAAACGTTTCCATTGCTCTTATTAATACTTGTGTTCATATGGAGACTTACGTGCCTATTTGTTCCTTTTTATCGATAAAAATAATATAAGTTCCACCATTTTATATAAATTGTGTAAATAACTCAATTTATATAATTGATAAGGAGGAATAAAATAGTTGCAACGAAGGGCAAAATTGGAATGAAAAAATGTTATACCAAAATTTGATATTATTTTTATACATAACTATAAATATTTCAAAAAATTCAATTATTTTATTAAATAAAAAAATAACATTGTAAATAAAGTAATTTTAATTAATGATAAAATTGACAGAAAACAAAAAATCAAACCAAAACCATATATTCCTTTAATATATATATATATAGTATAGATATTTATTATATTATGAGCATAATATCATATTCAAAATTGATCTGAAGTCTTGCATATAAAAAAAGAGGTCTGAAATCAAGTACATATAAAAGTTATAACACTCGTTTATTTTTATAAAAAAATATTAAAAAATTATAGTTATAACGTAAAAATGATAATGATGCTAAAAAGAAATGACCATTTAATACTATATTATTTAATAGAAAATACCCACTTAAATATTTTCATTCAATATTTAGATGAATATTAATGTAACATTTTATCTTTTTATTTAAAAAAATACTAATTTGTATATATTATAGATGTAAAAAAGTGCACTTCAATCAATCACACCTCAATATATAAAACGTATGCGTTCTTTTAGAAATAAACAGTCGTATCAATTTTTAGAAATAATAAAAATGTCAAAATTATTACTTTTATTATTTAAAAAATGCACCATTCATTGCTAATATTTTATCTTCTCTTTATTATCATAATTCATTTCAAAACATCTTGTTATTAACAAATTGAAATAAATATATTTAAAAAAAAAAAATTCACAAAGTAAATAGTTGTAATGACTATTTCGATCTCCATCGAGATAGTAATGATAACACTTATTAATAACACTAAACTAAATAATAACTTTTATTTATTTTTTACGAGAATAATATTTATTACATTTAATTAATATTATTTACAACAATTATTTAAGAGTATATTAAGTCCCTTCGTTCCTTTTTTCAATTGTTGTATTTGCAAGATTTTTTAAACAAGTTTACTTGTCGTTTTTAAAGTTTATTTTAACATTAATTATTGAATTCTCGATATTACTTTTAGTTATTTATTGTGGAGAAAAATAAATATAATTAAATAATATATGATTAAGAGTGCTATAAAATAATAAATTTTATTAATTATCTTGATATTTGTAACAATCAACAATTTTAAAAAATAAAAATAAAAAAACAGAAGGAGAAACAGATTGTAACCAAAATGTAGCCCAAAATTTCTTTAATTTAACCCAAAAAATTTTAAAAAATAATAATACTTATAATAATATAAAAAATAAAAAATAGCATATTAACTAATAAAACATTGACTAATTGACAAGTACTAATATTTTCATTTAAATTGGTCAAAAAATATTCATTTAAATAATTAAAAATTAGCTATAAAAAATAATACTAACATATATTAAGTTAATACCATAAATTAATAATACAATTAACTAAAACTAAATAAAATAATTGAACAAATAATATAAAGTATAACATAACTAATAAATATATACTAACAAACAACATATACTAACAAATATTAAAATTCTTGTAAAAAAACAAATATGAAATTTAAGTCCTTCAATTTTACTTATTATTGTTTTTTTTTTAGAGAGCCTCCTTCTAATTTCTTGGTCTCCCAGTTTAATTTTGACCGAGTTCCGCTACGTAGATTTTTATTTACAGGTTTCTAATTATTATCGACCAAATTGTAATTTTGGCGCTGGTGTTGTTGGTCATGGTGTTGCAATCTCAACAATCTCATTTCATTTCATCTTGTTATTACGAAATTCATACTTTCAATATTTCACCGTCAATTTTGTAACTAAATCAGCAAATAAGTTCAAAAGCGATAGTCATTGTCATTGATAAAACAGTGATGGATTAACATTTGATAACCACGACTTATAAATGATTGAATATCATGTTCAATAATTTTGGACCTTCACCTCTTTTTTTTTACTGCCATTTTCAACTCTTAGGAGGGCTTTAGATGTAAAGTACGACTTTTAAAAAAATTATATACTCCATACCCCCTTTCATAAAAACTTATTAAAACATTTCCAGTAATGCAACTTTTAGTTTTTTTATTTTATTTTTCTAAAAGAGTATAATAGAATTTCTATTAAAACGTGGGATAAAATTATGATCTTAGGGTTATAAAATAAATCTTCTGACTTTCATTGATTTTCCATAAAGCTTAATAATTGACTTTTTATATCATTTGGGCAAGACTTTATTTATAATGTGGTTTTATGATTTCCAATAATGTACTAGATTTTCTGTAAAAAAGAATGTTCTAGTTGTACTCCATTAGTTTCTTATGGGTAGGCTCTATGCATTCGCATTTCTTATGTGCAATAGTAAAAGTTTTGTTTCCGCCTATTGTCTACTTAAATGTCTCCATTCATTTCCTCAAATACCTACTTCAATATGCTCCAAATTCTTGGAGTTTGTTTAATTATGGAGAGGAGAGACTATTTTAAATTTTAGTTTCAAGAGAGAAAAGACTGAGATGGGAACAAAATTTGGTTGGGAGAAAGTATTTGTTTCATACGTAAACTTGAGTGTCATTTTATTTAATATGATCTTAAATATTACAATGATAAAAAAATTGTGAAATTTCGAGATGAGAGTGTATTTATTTCAAATTTGGATTTACGTATCATTTTATTACAAATTACAATGATGAAAAATAAAATTTTACTCTTTACCTTCTTAAAAATCTCCACTATCCTCAAATAAATTTTACACAAGATTTTAAGATTCATCTCCTCAAATAAAATTTATCATCTCCCCTCCATTTAAACCAAATAAACCTTTCCATCTCATTCATCTAAAAAATGAACCTTGCTAATAGAGCTTCAAAGGGAATCGATAAAAGTTCAAAATTCGTCAACTTGAGTTAGAAGTGCACATTGACACCATTAGTGTGAGAAATCATTAATCAAACCTTGAACCAATACACATGCCTTCCAAGGAAATCTATCACGAGCCAAGCAACATAATCTATCCCTATCATTTAACTACGGGCAGTAAATATATACTGGAAGACCACACCGAGTCCTGAATTACAGTACTTTCTATGTCTCAGCCGCAGATGCTCGTCACCAGAGGCTAACTAGTGGGTGGAACTATGTTACTATACATTGTTATCGACAATTGGGGCAAAAATTATGTTTCTCAGTGGTAATACAAACCGCCTGCTAGCAGACCTCAAAATTGCTTGCAGAATCAACTTGGGAAAGAAGCCTAAGTTCCACCATATCAAACTGTTCAGAACCTGATACCCTGAGTTCGTGGGATAAAAGACAACTCAGAAGCAATCTAAAAGATAATGAGAGCAATAAAACAAAGTCAGTTCAGTTATAAGTGCATAGAATGAACATGATAATTACATTAGTCTGTCGCAAAGCTTGGTCCAAGTTTGCCAGTGAATTTGACGATAGAGGAGTCGCTTTTGTGCCCAAAATGTCTGTTAAAATATCAGGTCAAAACATATCAGAATTATACAAATGTTATTTCAATTACTGTTCATTTTAAGCAAACTAATATATGCATGGATATATATTAAGCAAGCAAAGACATTTATGTTCATTTTATTTGGTGACCATGGCCGTCATAAACAATATGATTCATTTGAAGGGGTGAACGCAAGATCATTCTGAACAAATATATCATCAATGTATTACTAAATTATAAAAGAAGACAAGATAATATAAACATCTGGTGTAAATTCAACATTGCAGGTTTGATCTTTATGATGTATGGCTCACTCTAACTTGTCAGAGTCAACCAAAAACTATTTGATCTCTAAAAACACAACGTTCTGAAATATATGCAGCAATAAAAAACGTTCTGACATGCAGATTTGGCACCTCTAAAATTAGGAATGCACTTTAGGGGATAAAAAACAGAAATATAACTGTTGACAAGAAAATTAACTATTGATATTTCAACAACTTAATGGTTTGTTACAGAAACGTGTTTTATCACAATCTTAATCATTGATTTTTAAACAATGGTTATCCACCCTTTCACGACAAGTAGGAAGATGAATAATATAGGCATGCAACGTACTAGTACTCATTTTTAAACACTCACGTGTTCCCGTTTCTTACTCAATATCACCCTTCTCGGCCAGTGTTATCTTGTTAACACATTCAGCCTCTCAAATGCACATTTTAAATTATGCTTTTCTTCAATTGTCAAACTAAGCTGCTTTGAAGACTGCAAAAAAAAATCAAAGAAAATGAGCAACGAATGACTAAAACAAATTTTGGAAAACTAAATACGTTAACAAAACTAAAGACAAGTAAAAAAATGACAATATTTCAACACATTAAAAGAACTATATCATATAAAGCATCAGTTTGTAAGAAAATTGCAATTTTCCTTTATCACACTTCATTCTAGGACAATTCCATTTCCTTGACCATCTCTGGCTGAAACTGACCTAGTACTGAGTGATAATCAAACTATGAAAAAAGGATGATAATATCTAATGTACACAATCACAAAATAAAAAACATCTATTGTCATCATATATTTTGTTCTATGTAAAGAGACAACTGCAAATAAGTAATATTTAAGAATATGAAGCTTAACAATCGATAATTGCTCATCAAGGATAAATTACCTGTAAGGAAATAACTTTTTGAACGATGTTATCAATATCTTCCTTGAATTCAGACATAATATGTCGCAACTTCGCATCCTTGTGCATCAACACAAGTACAGAAGCAACAGTGTTTACCCTAGTCAGGCTGTTCCCTATATGTTGAGTGCCATTATCAGTTGTCAGCGACAAACTACTTTCAGTTATAGCTGATCCCATTGTCTTCAATACATAACCCATAAGTTTATGGCACCGATCAAACAAGAAAAAACAAGGTAGGAGATAATAAATGGCACTTAATTGATTGGAAGCAATGTGTGGCTTCTCGCTACCTTCTGGAATGCACTGTGGGACAGTGAAATATATGATCAATAAAAGTGTTAAATTTATTTCATATCAACAACAGTTTAGATAATTTGCTTTAGGAAAAAATAAAGAAAACAAAGATAATTTACAAGATGCACTTACTATTTAAAAAACATATTAGGAATCTAACAAAAAGTTTGAATAGCTAGATGTTCCAAAAATTATAACTAACCAGGGCAGGATAAGAAAGTTAAAAATGCTTAACTATTTGTTAAAAACAGTCCCGAAAGAATTAAATGAGACATGTGAAATGCATATATTTTTGGTCGGTAGGAAGATTTGTGAAAGCAAATAACCTGCACAGCATCCATTAGATATTCAGAAAGACAAGGGCCTAGAGTGATAATGCTTTGTTCAGAAAGTCTTGTGGGCTTGGAATCCACCGTAACAAGCATTCTTAGGAGAGAACAACTATTATCCAAGGAAGGCTTTAGCATCTGTGGCACAAAATACCAGAAAGAGAACACAATCATACTTCTAGAAAGTCGTCGAATAAGCCAACAAATACTAAAGAAAAGTAACAATGGAGACTAAATGCAAAGTAAACAAAAAATAACCCCAATGCAAAGGAAAGCTTAAAAGAGAGCACACAATTGAGTAAGCTTACTATCTGATCAATTATCATTTTCTCTATAATTTGTAAAACAAGATTGTTGTCACCCATCTGTTCCATATATGAGCAAATAACAGTTGTCATTGACTTCAAAACTTTGCAAAGTGCATCACCCTTCAAACCAGCAGAGCCAACCTCTGCAAATTTAAAAAGAATAACTTTTCTGACAAAAGATAGATTAAAAAGAATGACAAGCATGGCTGATTCAATCAGCTTTGTCTTAGCCAGGGTTAAACAAAACCTACCTATCACGTTATACAATACATACATATCAATCATTAAATATTTTACCCATTTCAGTACCTTTCCTAACTGAAGATCATGTCATGTCAAGAATGCTATATAATCTTGTTATCAAGTAGTTAAGGAGAAGAAAGGTGTAGGATTGACGGTGGGAAGCATTGCTGAAGATGAAACTTAGCAAAGCAAACATGGGTCTATTGTCTAGAATTGCTAATTTTAACCCTTTCCGATTCTTTCAGATCATTCATATTCAGTATAATGGATAGAAGTACTAATTTCAACAAGCGAAATAAGATACTGATGTTATCAAAGTTACAAGTTCAAAAATAATTTTCTAAAAATTAATTTGTAACCTACCACAAGAAACAATTTGTAACCTACCAGGAGAAACATTGAAACGCAAGACCAAAGTGATGAAAACACTCAAGTAATCTGCAATTTTAATATGTCCATCTTTATAGGCTGAATGGAGAATCTCTATGATCCGAAATAACATATTGGGATCTAGATCATGACCTGCAATAAGAACAGCAAAATTTATATGCATAAAGCTTTAACCCAGTAACATTGACGGCATTTTAGTATCGTTAGCATCCAAATCCTACTTAAATTGAATTATCCAAAAGTTGCCTCCACAGTTTACATCAATTATGCAAATGGTGAACGGTTAAATATCTAGTGAAAAGATAGATTTAAAATAAAAACAATTGGAAATCAAGTTGGCAAAAATTATAAACGAGCATGAAAAACTTACTTAGGCAACAACCAGCTATTGACTTTAATAAAGGTAAATCCAAATGAGAGAAATAGTAAAGGCAACATAAAGAGAACTCTTGAGACTCTCTAGGAAGTCTGAGAAAAGGACCATAACATATTTGTTCTGCAAGATGAAAAGCAAGGGAATTAGAGACCAAATACTATCTCTCTGGGTGGAATATTATCCATACTGAAGTTAACAGCATATCCTTGTTTACCTCCTTGACATGTAGAATAAAAATCTTGCAACGAGTATTGCATGCTGTCATACATGCAAACAAGTGCTGAATTACACAAAGCACGTTGTCCAATACGAAGTTGAAGCTTTACTAAAACCTAAATGAACATTGAACATTTTAAGGACGAGGAGATATGAAAATGGAGAATTAATATCATAAATGGTGAAGCACATTAATCTCCACAAATTCTGTAGGACTCAGGAATCTTGCATAAAGAACTGCCATTGAAATTACAAATGATGATTACCAAGGAGCAGGCTGGGTGTTTATCTCCAAGCTGGATAAGCAGCTGAGGGAGCTCTCCGACCCATGCACATAAAACTTCTTGAAGTTCTACATTTCCTGGATTGTTTGTCCCCATGGAAAGCATGCTTTGGATCTAGATTTGAATCAAAATGACAATCATATAAATTTGGAAAAGAGATAGGAAGAGGGGTACCAATGGATTCCAAAAGATTGTCTAGAAGTATTAAAAAAAGTCAAGGACATTAATGGGATAGAGATAAAGCTAAACTTACAGGAGTTAGCATATCTTCCATTGCAGAAAGACAGGCCGATTTCAATAAGGAACCTGGCTTGCTTTCCCTGAATGTGTGGGTAAATGCCTGCAAGGGTTGCAAAATACATGTAAGAATAGCACCTTTGAAACATTCATTATAAAAAATAAAACATAAATATGGAACAAGAATCTAAATGCAAAACTAAGGGACGAGTTGGTTTAAGAAAACATGTTTTGCTTTAACATTTAATTACAATAATATCATAATGCTTTCAATTTGCTTCTTGTTCTAAAGTAGTGTATAGGAAATAGAGACTATGAAAAGTAGAAACAGAATGAAAATAAAATGGCATTTTCTTAACTAAAAGTGTAAACCAGGGAGTGAAAGGTGAAAAACAACAAATCTTGTTTTACTCATGTCCTTCACATCACCTAGGAATTAGAAATCTTTTCGTAAATTATAAATGAATAAAGAAATCTAATTTTACCTAATATTCAGAAATCAGAATATCTAATCAGTAGCTTCCAACAAAAATAATTATAATTCAGAATTTAAGTGGTAAATCAAACCCAAAGAAGACGAGATGTCCAATAGCTTGCTCCACGTGAAAGAAATTTTGGAATAAAAGGAAGGAGCTGAACTAGATGCTTTTCCCAGACAGCTTTACCGGACTGTGCAGTCGTGCGGAACTACATATTAACACTCCCAGTCAAACTCAGATATAGAATGACAATTATTTTCAACTTTATAAAACTTCAAAAGGATTATGTTGTATGTTTCGAACCTTCCCAAGCAGTACATTTTCAAGAAATTCTAGAAATTTCTCCAAAACAAATTGAGGAAGAAAAATCCATTCATTTAATTCAAAAAATATTTTTGCTATGACAATGTTCAAGTCAAGCAACCTATCATAATCCTGCAAGCAAAGGAAAACAGAGTTAGTATATTTGAGATAGTCCTGCTAGGCTGCTACTACCTACCCTATGCTATAAAATAAGGGGATCACTATAACACAACAGATAATTTTAACCCACTACGGAAAAGTTTATAGGGGTAAACTATATCTTGGTTATATTTGGCAGTACCATACCAAATTCGAGTTGTGATGTCTAAAGAAAACAGACAAACCAACAAGAATGCATCATGTAAAGTCCAAAATTACTCGTCAAAATAGAAAGCTAGAAGGTGTAACCTAGATATAAATACATTTCATCAAATTATACCAATTGAAAATTAGACACACCATACCAAAATTTATATCTCTTCAATCTTTCAGTACTAACTATATAAGATATGCTCCAAAACAGGGGATATATTAGATTACTAGTCATTTCTTTGGTAGGCATGCAATGAAATAGAGAGCTATTCCTTCTCATTTGGACTATATTTTCATGAAAATTGTATTTTTAAGAATAAAAAACAACTTAATAGCTAACTTAGCAATCAATTATATAAGAGGGAGGAAAATAACCAATCTGAATAGCTCTGTTTTCTCTTTAGACTTCAAATTTTACAATTATTGTTCTCCTAACTAGTCGAAACTATAAGGTAAAAGAAACAAATATGTGTACCTTTTCTGAAAGACCATGCCCTGGATCAATGGGAAAAAGAGGAAATAATTTCTTCAAGAATGCAGAAGAGACAGAAACATCCCATTCAGCTACATTGGCTCCACCTTGAGAGCTTGAGCATTCCAACTTCTTATCAGTCCCATAAACAAAGGATCTGACTATAAGATCTATGCTATTAAGAATGGATGCCATACAACCAAAAGACTTTCCTTCAAGATTTGTCATAGCATTTATCGATGGAATAAACTCTTGGAAACTATTTATTAATATTGGCACTAGATTCTTCAATTTCATTATGATATGTGAAAAACCTACACAAAATAAAGCATAGAACACCACAGTCAAACAATTATCAAGAAAATAAAAGCTTAATGAATCTTTTTAGATATTGAAAACTAGCAAACTCATACAACAACATGCAATTAGTTGTTCCATTCGAAAACTAAATTTTATTTCTGATAACATACCATTGGAGCTCATAGAGGTATCATCTTCAAAAGCATGCAATAACCTTTGTCCAATATTATCCTATTAAAATCAGATAAAGTATTAGAAATAAATTGGAGAAGGGAATATCAACATAAAAAACAAAGTCCACAAATCCAAGGTTGTTAAACTTGTGATTCATCTCGTGAAAACTGGTTAGCTCATATTGTGTTTCGTCGGCTGATTAGCTAACGTCTCCTGTTTCTCTTTTTTATAGCTCGTTTCATTCATGTTTGGCTTAAATATAATTTTGGTCATATACCTTTTACATAATATTCGTTTTGGTCTTTATTTTTTTTTTCTTGTAATTAATTTTAGTCATTTATCTTTTGTAAGTGATGTATTTTAGTCCTTTTCACAATCATAACAAAGTTATAGCAACATCTATTGTCAAGATGTGTCTACTATTTAACCCAATAATAGACTTGCACTTGAAAAAACTCTCTCTGCATGATTTGAAATATATATAAATTCTTTGAAATGAAGGACATTTATCAAAGCATAAACTCTCCCTTACATAAATCACATTGGGAAAACAAAGCAGGTAGTTTGAGTCTTGAGATGTAATGAAAAGCCAAGATTTTAATCATGTCTAGCATGCTAGGCATATTTATTGACCTAGTTTTATGCATTATGATGATTTGTTCAGGATTATTGGTTACTATGTTTCCTGAGTTCCAGGTGCATATAACTCAATGTGTCTAAACATAAATTTGAATGAGAAATCGAAATAACAAGGCTAAAATGCCAAAAGAGGTTTATGTCCTGCCTATAAAGCTTAAAAAGAATCAGAAATGCATATGTAATGGTATTGTTGATCCAGGGAGTATTCACAATGAAACGAAACCAAGATACCTTATTTTGCAAATCAGTTTCTACTTTATTCCAAGGCAAGAGTGACAAACAGCGAACCAATCCAGCAATAGTATCCTTTAGTTTTTCTTTGTCCTGTAAATAGTACTGGTTCTCCCTAAGAATATCCTCATAATTCTGAAAAATCTGTTAAACATGCAACCAATATTACACAGAATTCTCAGCTTCAAATACAGATATATATGACTATTACAATCTTGGGACCAGTATAACTCAAATTCAAGATGGGTTCACGGAATAATATATGAAAAGAACATATCAAAAAAACAGGCTAAAAAATTATACAACCCTTCTAGAGAAAATGTTGAAATCAGATTATAATACAGATTCATTTTGTTAACTGATTAAACCAAGCACACTCAAAACAGAGGATGAATCCCTTTCTTACAATATGGAAAAGTATGATCAAACAAAAGCAATTGACTCATGAACTATGGAATGGAGATGAATCTCCTTCCGAATTAAATGATACTCCCAAGAGTGAGAGCACCTCCTCAGATTGGAACCATTCAAATATTCAGCCCCACTAATTTCATTTCACACTCATTATACATCTCTCATTTGGTTACCCTCCTCTGTTTACAAATCTCTTTCTCCTTCCATGATTAGCACGCCCCCCTCTCTTCTCTTTACTGGTTTGTTATGCCCCCTTCTAATTGTTTTCGCTCCTTACAATTCCCATCAGACACTTCCACTCCTTTTCTTTACCTGGTTACCTTAAACGGTGGTACCTCCAACTGCAGGACTAATAAGCTTGGCAACATATCATTAACAATATCTATTGGTCTAAATCAGATATTTTCCGCACGAAACTGCAGATACTAATCCCTCGAGCCGTGTAGAACCACAATAGACGGCAAAGCTCTCCCTCAAGAGTTTTAATGTTGTTGCATTTTCAAGGCTAGTAATGCAAAATATGAATAACAAAAAGAAAACGGAAACAAGAATATTAAAAATGAAAGGTAAACTGCCTATAAGGCTGTAGATTTAAACTATGCTAAATCTGGGAGCACTGCACAAAGTTCTACCAGATACAAAGATATATTGAGACATTGACGTATTTTTGTATTCATATTTTTAAGCAACATTTTAGCAATTAAAATACTTTTAAATATTGAGAACCCTTCCATTGAAGGGCTTGATAACCAAAGTTTTGTTGTCATGTGAGTAATAAATATACTAATACAGCTTCGTCAAGATTCAATTATAAAAGCTTCACCAAATTGAAAGGAGCCCAACTCTGCAACTATTGAATGAGTAAATCACTTTCAACCCTCTCCACATCACCATAGACGAAAGAATTACAACTTCACACAAAGTATATGTCAATGGATTTTCATGAAGCCTAACTAACATATTATTAAGAAAACATTTAAAATATGGACAGACAGTACTACCTTTTCAGCATAGGAAGAAAATGATGAAGGATAAAACTCAAGAACAAGGTCTAAGAAATCAAATGCCATGATCCGAATGCCAACTGCCAAATGCGTCATTGCATTAAATATGTAAGCCATCATTAAAGAAGTGATCAGCTCTTGATTATCCTACAAAATAAGATAATGAAATTTATGAAAGAGTAATCATTACTGTTGTAATAATATGATCGTATAACAATCAAATGATATGTCAAAGGAGTACAAACTACAACAATAGAAGTCAATATAACAGAACAAAGGTCAAAAGAAAAAAACAATACTTACGTTATTGAATACAGAGAAGAAGAAAAAAAGAAAACATCAGCCTTCCAACTCAATCTTGTCAGCAAAATAAGATAACAAGGCTCCTTTAAAGTGAGCAAATTGGGTTTATTCATCGTTAAGTTTTAGTAGGTTGAGACTAGGGGTGGGAATAGGCCAGGTCAGGCTTTGAAAGGTCTGAGTCTGGCCTATGATTAATTTTTTAGGCCTACGGCCTATCATAGGTTTTTTTTCGGTCTGGCCTGACCTGAAAGGCTATTTAAAAGCCTTATTCATATTAAAACATTTAAATGCTCTACTCATACCACATGATGCTCTCCACATACCAATATCAATGGACATATATATTAAACAAAAAATAATTTTTCTAACAAAATAATTTTTAAAAAAACTGAAACAGACATCCTTTAAATCCTAAAAAAAATCATAAGTATGCCAGGCCATAGGTCCCTGACGAACGCCCTAGCCTATTCCAATCCCTAGTTGAGACTAAGATTTAAGTAACATAAGGGTGGATAAACCGGTACTAGCTCATGTAATATACACTGATTTGTATGTGTACAGTGTAACAGTGACCAGTCACATCACTTGATAGAATATCTTAATATCACTTTTTCTTTGATGATCTCTATTAGCAATAGTGTCCAACAATAAAATTCAACATCCTTATTAGAGAAACGTCATGATGAACCACACACCACACAGAGATTCTGTTTATGAGCCCCATCACAATTACTGAAAGATGTACAAGTGATAAAATCTTCCAAGAAAAAAAGAGTATCCCAATAAGCAAGTTATTATTTGAGGAGCTAAATATTTTAAAGTCAGGAAGCTGAAAGCGTTACCAGAAAAATAATATATTTCATATTGAATTAAGATTAATTTTGGAAATCATAGCAATTATTCCTGATTAAAAAATGATATATATTGGACTTTCTTTAAAAGGGATGAAAATTTCCCCACAAATATTCTTACAAATTTAACTCACAATGGCTCAATGTTTAGTTTTCGGTTGATGATTGGTTTTAGGAGTATGATGAATACTATAAGATGCTTTGGAGTTGTGCTCTTTATGTTGAAGTGGGGTTAATTTGGCAGGAGTGTAATTCAAGAACCATCAGCCATAAATTTGTTCTACTGCATCTTTTTTGGGCCTTCAGGGGTTTTTGCTTATAAACTTCTAAAGGTTGGTTAGGTCTAATAAGTGAGAGTGCATCACTGCAATTGAGGCGATGTAACGTTTCATTTTCATTTCTTTCACCCCATATGCAACTTTAGTACGACTCTTGATCCTTGAGCTTGGTATTATTATCTTGTTTGTGCAAAAACATTTATATCAAAAGGGGGGAAAGAAAAAGAGCTAGAATATTTTATTCTTCAAAATGGTAATGGAGCATCCTTTTAATGTGTAAATAAGTAATTTAAGTAAGAAAAACATAACATACCTCTTTACAACTGGGCAAAATCACCACTTCAAAAAGATCATATAATAATTTCCGAACCACTTTATCATCATCACCAACGCGCTCGCGAAGTTTTTCTATAGCAGCATACTTCTGTGACTTTTTCAGTTCTTCTGGATTTTTGCAGAAGAAATCCTTAATGCCAATCAATGCATCTATTATTAGGGGGTGGGAGAAAGATTATTAATGATATGTAAATGAAATTTTGAATGCTTCACTAGCTCAAATAAAGCAACAATATTAATCCATTAATTACATTTCAAAAAGAATATGAGTATATTACAAGCCAATCCTTAAAGTTATCACAAAGAGCCGTTAAAGAACTTTATAGAATCCAAACAATATGATTAATTGTCAACTTCATTTTCTTTTCAGTAGATTTAAAATAATGATTGATAACAACAGTTTTCATGGTCCAAACTTACTTGGTTTGAGGCTTAAAAACGAACCAAATTGACCTCCATCATTCCTTAAATTTTGGAAACTAAACCAGAGCCTTATTTCAATTCATAATACATTGTTCTATTCATTATAACAACATTATATGCATCCTATCATCTATGTAGCTCACTCGTCAGTCACATTCCCTAGACAACAACTTAGTAGAAAGAGCATAACCATAAATTTCCTTCTAACTTTTAAGTTTTCTAAATAGCTAAAGAAATGAATTTCTTTTAAGCTCAAAACTTTTGTTCAATTCAGTTTGCCAAAATTAATTATTTTAAGGATTTTATTGGTTTCGAACATACAGAGTCCCTTTTATAGAGATTCAATGATGCTGCGATCCGCATTTAAAGGCTGTTAAATAATGGCAACATATCCAGCAAAATGAATATACCTCTTCGAACTTTTACATTGTGATGAGATGTTTGTTGAAGAAGTTCTTTTAAAGTCAAACCTTTCTTGTTTACAGCTAAACCTGCCTTCTCTGCTGCTACGCTCTGCTCCGGCAGAACAATTGCTGTACGAGACACGTCAGTAAAAATATTTCACTTATACTAGTTAATTTATAACCAAAGCATTTATAAAACCTCCACTCACAAATTATATAGAGTGTATACTATATGCTTGCTCTTGATGTGGGTGTGACAGAGAGATTTAGTGCAACGAGTATTCACTGTGCAAGCTTATGGACATTTTTAAATTGAAGAATGCAGATGAAATATAGATGCGTCTTAAAGTGGAAAACTAGGGCAAGTAACAAAAGAAAAAAGTTCAGGTAGTATTTTTCATCAACGAGAACTAACAAGTTATCAAATATATACACTTTGTCACAAATTTCAATGTGTCCCTTGCACTTTGCCTCAATAACAAATAAAACGCTAAGTTTAAATCACCAATTTGGTCTCATAAATTGAAAGGGTATAAACTGGGTACCTTTAGATTTAACTTCGGTATTTGTAGTATTCTTAGGCGGCGGTAGTTTCCTCCCAATCTTATGCTTAATTTTCTGAAAAAATTGAGCAAGAAAAACGATGAGCATTCAAAAGCTTCGGAAAACTCATAAACAAAGTTAAACATGAATGCAAGCTAATAAGAAAATTGTACAAGGGCACGGAGATAACCTTAAAGTCGACGCTACCGTGTTTCTTAGATTTTGCTTTCGGACGAGTCATATTGCGCTAATAAGAAGACTAAAAAGCAGAAGCAGACGAATAAGTAAAAGCTTTGTTTAGGTTTCAGCAGCGTTCAATTTAATTCATAGTAGTGTGAGAAAAAAAGATTATACAAGTATTGTAGATGAACCTTGAAAAGGACGAGAGTGAGAGTGAGGCTGAGAGACGGGACTGAGGGTGAGGCGGCGATAGTGAGTGTAAGGCGGGGTAAGGGTGACGGCGAGAGGGTGAGACTGACAGGGAAGGTGAGCAAGAGGCGGGGGGCGAACAAGAGGCTTTTTTTATATACTACCACTTAAATAACAAATTAAATAAGACCTTTTTTTATATTTTTTTTTTATTTAACTAAAATGTCATACTCTGAAATAAAAATACAGAAATATCTTATTTTAATAATTAATTTAAATTTTATGTTTTTTTTAGTTTGTAGTATCTTTTCTTTATTTTAATGTATATTTTTTTAATTTAATATATTTTTATTTTATTTTATTAATATAATTTTCTTTTTATTATTGAAATCACTTTTTATTATTATTTTTATTATTAAAATTTATAATATTATTAAAATTATTATTATTATTTTTTATTAATAGTATTTTGAATTTTTAAATAATTAGTTATTAATATATAATTGTTTTGAAAACTATTTTTTTTAAAAGGTGAGAAGTTAAATATGCATTGCAGACTTCTCAAAATACATTTTTTTGTAAATAGATTGAAAGAAAATGGGTATGGCACATACAGATTTCTCAATGTCTGCAGCTTTTTTTTATTATTATTATTAAATTAATGTATTTGTTTTTATTAGTAGTATTATTTGGTAGGTACAAATATATAGAGTTTCATCGATTAATAATGACATGTACAGCTATGGAGTGAATAATTATAATTTATAAATGTGAGATAATGCTAACTATTTGTGTTAACATATTTTATAATAATAAATATATATTTTATTATTCAATAATTATTATTTTAACTAAATAATTAATTTAAATTTCATTAATTGTTAATTTAATTGAATAAATAAATATAATGTTAATTTTTTATAATAATTATTTAATTAAAATTTACTTTTTATAATTATTAAAAAATGTAAATAAAATTGAGTCCATAAAAATAATTAAATTTAATTAAATATTATAATAAAAAAAACAAATACAAAATGAGTGAAAAAAAATATAAACACAAATTTTATTACAATGTTTTTATTACATTAATCCCCCTGTATGGTGTCCAGTCCAAAACCGTGGTGGTGAACGAATACGACATGAACAACGTGGATGTGAGTTTTCTTCGTCGACTGGAGTAGTGTCTCGTGTATATTATTACTTAGTACGTTCGACACGCATCCAATAACTAGGATCTACCTGATTGAGAAATGATGAAACACCAAATGAGTATATGTTATTAATATAACGAGCTGTTGACTCGGGGGTACATATGTATGCACCAAATAAGTTATTCACAAAATCTTGGTCGCTTGAATGTAGATATTGTCGATGATCATATTGTTGAGTGAATGTGAATTGAAATGACTGTCTTGGTGGTTCAAATTGTTGTTGTGTTGGGGTGAAATAAAATAAATGGCGATGTAGTTCTAGCGCTTCATTTTCAATAGTAACATGGGAGTCAGTGGGGAGGCCTTTGTTGGTGTGATGGTGGGGTTGGCTCTTCTACCACACTACATCGTGGATCCTGCAGCAGGTGCGGAGCTAATATGTACATATTGGAGTTGTGTCTAAACCACACTATATACTCATCTGTTGGTATTGGATGTCCATGTATCGGTTGGCCTGTAAGACAATGACTTTGATGTTAGTTTCAAAATTGAATTCATGCAGCATACATGACTTTTCAACAAGAAACGGACAATATCGAACTCCCATGAAGTTACTATTCACAATTGAGCACATAGTATCATTAGTTACTCGAATACAATCATTCAAAACCTTAACAAAGAACGAACATTATCAAACTCCCATGAAGTGATAATGTACAAGAGAATGAAAGAGCAATATCAAAATCTACGTCGTATCTGTCGACCACCATGATGTGGGATTGGACACTATATAGGAGACTAATGTAATAAAAATATGGTAATAGAATTTGTGTTTATTTTTTTTCTACTCATTTTATATTTTTAATTATAATATTTAATTAATTTTTTTATATTTTTATGGACTCTATTTTTATGAGTAGATGCAAGTGGTAAAATTGCAACTTTTGGTTGCTTCACTCTCACCTCTTCAACAAATGAGAGTTCCGTGGAACGTAACTATCATAGTTCTAAAAGCCAAGGCTAGGATCAATAGGAGTGGTTGTTCCGGAGAAGGTTGCAGTGACAGTTCCCAACAATCTTCAGAGCTGTTATACTTATATTCTTGCATCCTGCTGGTTTCACTGTTCCCCATGCTGTAGCTTTCTTTTCTCCAGACGAGGTATACCTGCCAATATTACTAATATTCATTATAAGGTGTGAACTGTTTGATTATTGGCACATCATGGAAATTGAAAATAATGACCTGACATCAGTTCTGTGAGGCTTATCACGTGTTAGGTATTAGACAATATCACACAATCAGGGAATTGAAGTGCGAAACAAGATTCTGATAATTATCCAGAATCAGTACAACAAGGATTACAAGGTTAAGAAAAAAACACAATAGGCAATTCATGAGTGCCTATACTCTCCCAGATCTAACTGTTTTCCAGCCTGCCCACCTATTCTTCTCCCGCTCACTCAGATACCCCTCACTCTGCATAACCCCATTTCTCAACAGCCATCTTGGCAGAAAGTTGTAACTCCTATCCCCTCTGAAGAGTATCAGTGTAGTGCTTCACATCTCTTCTTTCTCCCCTCCTAGACTTTAGTTATTTTGGGCCTTCAAGATCAGGCCTGTAACATCGCGGTTAAAGCTATTTTCACTTCTCCCTCCTGAAAAATGGTAGAATGTGGATTATTTTTTGTAAATTTAGCTTGTATGAAACCCATATCAAATTCAGCAGCCATAAAACTTGTATTTCATTTTGCACTGGGAACTCGCTTGTCTACAAGATTTCAGTGTCATCTTGAAACTCTTTTTATGTTCATTTCTTGAATTGTTTTCACAATCAACTTGGCATGTATCTGTTTTGTTAGATAGTCTACTTGTCAGTTGATATATCATTATATGCATGTCTTATTATGATTCTTAATATGTTGTGTTTTACAGTTTCCATTTTCCAAATCGTAAATTTTGCCCATACCACCAGTCTCCCAGTTTAAGTTCCTTGCCTCCATTTTTACAAAATATGGTGAAATTGAGGGAGATATAAACCATTTGGTTGAGCAGTGCTGATTATATAGAGGAATACTCTAAGTGTAATTTGTGATAGATAAGTATAAGTACCACCTAAACTAAAACAAAATTTTACTGCAGAGCTATAAAACCAACGATGTTATGTTGAGAGAAATGTTGGGTGGTGATGAGTTGACAAGAAAGAAATCTCAATGATGAATGTAAGTCTTGGAATATTTGGAATAAAAGTGTAATCATAAAGTTAGTGTAGCACCTATCATGGAAAATATGGTAGTCTCGCTTTTGGTGGTTTGGGTATGTAGAGAGGATCAATTGAAGCACTAAGAAAGAGGGTAGATCAGATGGAAGGTAGTCTAATAGTTTGAAGTAAAAGGAGATTAAGGAGAATTATGGGTCAAACTGTCAAGAAGGATTTGGGTTTGTGATTTCACATTAGACAGATTTTATGATAGTACATAATGGTATTGTCTTATTCAATTAGCCTACTCCACCTAGTGGAAAAAGTGTTTGGTGGTGGTGGTGGTTGTGGTTTTTTATGGAAATCTGATGCCGCCTATGAGATAAAAAAGTCCTTTGTTTTGAGACAATGGCCATCATTGCTCAATAGGATCATATAATTAGGTTTTTAAGTACGTCCTGACATGTTGCTGTATAGATATTTGTGTTGTGTTGCTCAAGTTTGGAAACATGACCCGTTTATTTTGATGTTGTAAGAGAGCTATTTTCTCCTTGAAAAAAGTGTTTGTTTGGCATATATGCATTATGGACATTTAGTTACCCGATCATTTGGAAACACGATTTCTTGGTCTGTTTTAAAGGTTTTAGTAGACACGGGGAGATTGATATTCATTTTTTGGATGTGATTCAGTCTTCAGTTCTTTATCTGGTAGCTTTATGTTGTGATAGGGTGGTGAATCTTGTGATTTTCATAATTCTATTGTCCTCATCTAAGCTGTTTGAAGGGAGTTTACATCTCTGATTTGCAGAGACTGGACAGTGGTTTCATACTTTTTTTCATTCTTTCGTTTTCCTTTCTCCTTGTTTTGGAGGATATCTTATCTTCTAGTTGATTATGACTTATTTTATCTCTAATATAACTTTTCAATCATAAAAAGACTTAATTTGTTCATTTATCATTTCATTGTAAATTTGCTTGAATTTTACATCCATCTAGTCCACATTGTAACAGAGTGGAAGCTATGTGCATGCAAGGGGGTTTTCATTTCATCATGTGTATAGACATACTATGGTAATGGTCTCTGTTGATAACTTCTTATTTGCTATGATCCTTTCAGTGACTGTTTGAAGTGCTCTGGATATAACTTTTTTTATCTTCCACGTCTGGAATATGCAGCTATAGCTCTGCAGTATTTTCTTGGTAACCAAGCTGAAACATCTCTGTATTCTCTTTTGGTACTGAAATTATGTAGCTTTGGCATATCATGATACTTATTTTGGTTAGAAGCTATTCATTCTGGACATACTCAAGGTTTGTTAGCTTTCTGATTTTTTCCCCAGTAGCACTGGATTTACAGCTACCATACTCTATTTTCAATTTGCAGTTTGCAGATCAATAGATTTCCATATCTTGTGGCCGAGTTATTAACCTCAGTTTTTTTTGGCGTCCAGCAAATGTTCAAAGCTACTTGCCATGGATAAACAATCAAATTTATTGTTAGCCCCAGTCCACTGGCCCTACTGGAAGTTTTCTTTTTAAATTTTTTTGTCAAACATATCTTCAAAGGACCACAACTCAGATACTACCATGGCTTATCATATTGGCTGCCTCTCTGAGAAAGTATGATTACGCTGATCATTAATTTTGGTAAGCCGGGTACCCTTAATTGATGTGGAATTTATACGAGCACGAATCACCATTTCATTGATGTTTACATATATAGCATTGACACTTCAAGTTAAAGGATGTCCAAATCAACATGTGTTCGTGTACGACCCAGATATGTGTGATTACATTTAACCACTTTCCTTTTCTCAAATTATTATCGGTATTTACATGTTAGTATCAATGTTGTGTTTGTGTCGGTGCTTCATTGATAGTTCTCCCTTTTGAAGTATTAACAGGAAGGTAGGGGGTGGTGGAATGATTTATCTTATAGTTTTTTGTGTTATTTCCTAGTTTTTAAACTTCAGGAAACCAATGAGCACATGGTCTCATATCACGTTCATTGAAAAGATTCATTTTCTGGATGCTGGGAAGTTATCCTCACCTTGATTGATCGTTGCCTGCCACAAGACAACCAGAAAAGTTCAAGAAAGGTAACATTATGACCTTTATGTTTGCAAAATGGAATTGCCAGCTGATTGTAAATATTAAAGGATCTGTCAGCATGTGAAACACTAATATGACATAGCAATATTTCTAATTTTAAAGCGATGTTGCCTACACATCTCTATCTTCTCTGCATCTACTAGTTTCTACGTCCATGCATAACAGAAAATAGTTCAAGGGGGGCAACTGAGACTCATCTGCGATTGAGGCACATGTAAAGTTAAAAGGTGTGGTGGATGCAAATGTTGCCTTGGTATTGAAGGCTACTCCAGTGGTCCTGCGAATGTAAGTATTCTGATGGAGGATGATGTACTTATGCTCTAAAACAACAACAACACACTTTCCAAAAAGTGCTAAACATTGTAAATGTGTTCATTATCGTGATTTAAATGCAGGAGTTGAATCAGTTTTAATTAGTTAACCTTATTAATGAAAACCAAATACAACTAAGTTCCATTATTAACTTTCTGTTTTAGCTGACTTGCCACTTACATCCTATGCCTCTTAGGTCGTTCTTCAGGAATGGAAATTGTTTGTTCGGTGAAATTTCCATTGAATTTTCCAGTAACTATGGGTTTTATCGCACACGAAACAAAGAACATAAAACAATCAATAGCATGCCTTAAAGATAAGTGGCTAAAGAAAGATTTTACTGTGATCTAGGAAAGAACTTGTTACTCTTAAGTTAAAATTCTGACCTAAACATTTTGTTTAAAGAATGATGACACATGTTTCCATGTCTGATTTGACCTATTAAAAAGTAATTAATGCTCCTATAATCACGTGATACTATTGACATTTTTGTTGTTGTTTTTGGTCCAAAGTGAGCATGTCGGAGTATTCCCATTTTCCACCAAATATATCTTTGCGAACTTTCCGACCATTGACTCGTTCATAAATTTTCAGTAGTGCAAGCCACTAAATCCTTTACCGAGATTTAAGGGAAACAGCTGGTTTCTTCCGAACAATAATACAGTAAAAAAATAGTTTTCAAATTTGGTGATAGTGACTCTTGACTAATCCTTAATTTGCTCCTTCCTCAAAATTAATTACTTTAATTATTTAATTTGTTGGTCTATCACACCACGAATACGCACAAGAATATCTGACAAGCACGGGTTGATGGGGCAACTGTCAACATGAGGGTCTACGTGCGTAATAAAAATGGGTCACTACTGTACGAAATTACGAATTCAGTTTGGTTTTTGGCACTTGGATGATTCATAGGTGTCAATTTTTTCTAATTAAAAACAAACCATCTCTGTGCCACACCACATCGTCACACCTGTTTATGTTTGCAAGGTGGATTATGTTAGTGCCAATCGATAGGCAGAAAATTATTTGATGTGTTTGCTTGACTTGACAGCTCCATAACTCCACTTATATGCCATGTGAGATTATTAATCAGTCCTTACATTGCTGGCTGGTTTTTGTTTCTGCTTCCGAGCAAGGAAATTAGGACCAGAGATGCAGGGTCCACTAATCACTCATTGGACAATGAGTCAATGTCGTTGCCCACATGATATATGCACCACGTCTGCAATGTGGCATAAAGAATTTTTTTGTTACGATATACTTTTTTTTAATCAAATGGAAAACAATAAGTAAAAAAATAAGCAAAGTGTAGGTATGCAATTACACTATCTCAATTTTAATATTTAATTTCTTTTTTATTAAAAATTTTGAATTTGAAATCTAAATTATTTCAGACAGTTTATTGGAATATATAAGGTATGTTAGAATATGCATTTAAAAATTGTTTAAGTTTTATGTTTAAAAAAAAATTATTGGTACGTTTCAATTATATAAATATTTAAATCTCTCATTAAATAGTTTATATATAAGAGAATATTTCTCATTAAATAGAGAGTATCAAACTCTTGTGAAAAGTATATAAAAGATGAATATAATTCTCAACTTTCTTCTTCTTCTTCTTCCTATGTTTAATGTATTTTCGAGCCATTTTTCTTCTTCATAATTTCAATATTTTTGATACTTTAAAGAGAATAACATAATCTGCAACTCAATATAATAATATTTTTGGTGATTTTTTCGATACTCAAATACAACGCAGATTAAAAAATAAAATAAAAAAAATAATAATCAATGAATTTATTACAAAATTTTATCAAATTTTAATGTTTAATTATAATAGTCCAAAATTAGTGATATTACTGGCAGACACGATCGATAGTGCTGAGCTCATTGTAATAATTTAATTAAATAATAGTACTTTTTTTTTTAATAAAGTTATACAACAGTACATTACATAACACATTTTTGTCTTTAAGTTTACTAGCGTTTGATAGCGAAATTATGACATGAAGCTATACAATATACAGTATTTTATATTCAATGTATTTTATTGTAATAAAAGAAAATAGAATTCGAATTTTCCAAAAAAAAACAAAGTACTATTTTTTAAAATAAAAAAAAATAGTAACAACCGAAATAGTAATAAAATATAACAAATAAAACTTCAGAGTTTTAATAACTTGTTTCGAAAATAGATCTATCCCTTTAACTAAATTCACCTAACAAGAATTTATTGATATTCAATGCATCTGATTTCTTGTGAACCACGGATAGCTAATGCCAAATCCCTAAATTTAATAAAATATATTTAAAAGATAAATTTAATCTAAACACTTATATTGTCAACCAATTTAAATATATCTTATATTATCAGTCAATTATATATAATTATTTAAAACTGCACTTAAATTATTAGAAAAAAATTTACTTTCACCATAATTATCTTTAAAATAATACCCATAAAAGATTAGTGCTTATCAAATACTCTTTTCATACAGCGATTTTGGATCGAACTCCACTATAATCTAACATGAAAAAATTCACATAACTTCACATAAGACGGAGTAACTCACAATTTATAGGAAGAATACTTGGCACAACACATGGAATCAAATTGCGGTTTTTTATGGAGTGATTTTGTTGGCATTGCAATTTGCCATGTATTAAAATTGACCATCTCAAGAGGTAACAAAAATACACTTGTGGGCCCTTAGCTCATTCGCTAACAGGCAACATTTTGAGGAACCTTATAAATGCAGAAATGACATTTTCAGTTCAGTTAGTTGTGCATGCCCATGAAATGAAAAAATCATACACAAAAATAGGTAGTTGGCAAAAAACTGTTTATAAAACACAATCTTCATAAATAAGCAAACAAACAACATATGACAAATTAAAGTTGAGACATAAATGAATAAATAAACAAATTACAAGCATTTTCATTGATCGTGGCTCCATATCTACAACCATTAACACTTAAATATCATAGTAGAAAATACAAAGCATAAAAGTGAGAATTGAGATTCCAATTTTCACAAGTGCATATGAAATCTTTTACTCGACCTCTATTACACCAGAGCATGCTATCTACACCTAATGAAAGATAAAACGAAGGTGAAAGGAAAAAAAAAGAAAAGGAACACTCAACATTCAGCAAAGCAACAAACCATTTGTTTCATCGGCCATCGGCTGAAGTAAAAGAATCTGCAAATCCGGCAGGTCTTGCCGGGATACTACTTTTACTGTCTTCAAGGTCCATATAACTCGTGTCCTTTCCTTCGGCCTCTTGCCATCCTTTTACCATCTGGTTAAGAGGAAGGCTATAATCGATACCGGAATACTCCTCAGTGTCGTCATCGAACGGTTTCCATTTTTCAACAAGGGGTCCAAGAACATTTACAGCATGACCCATTTCTGGCCTTTGGTTTGGTTCTCTAGCGGTGCAGTGTCCAGCTAGCTCGGCAATAATGCAGACGCTCTCGAAAGTTTCTTCTTTTATATCAAGAGCTGGATCAATAGCGGCCATTAGTTTCTTCTTATCTGATTTTATATGCCAGAACCATGATGCCAAGTATTGGCTTTCCTCGGGTCTATTATCATCGAGCGCCATCAATCCTGTCAATAGCTCCATTAGCACAACCCCGAAACTGAAAACATCTGCTTTGGTAGTGATTTTTCCTGTCACTGAATATATTTAATAAAAAAAAAAAAACTCACAATTAGTACATCATTTGAACATATCAAATAAATTAGAAATTTAGAACAAAAAATGTTTGAGATGTGTGCTACCATATATATAATGCAGAAATAAAAAAATTTAATATTGGTTATTTAATTAAACGATGCAAAAAAGTAAATTAAATAAGTTTGTATGCTTAGAGTCAGTTACTCTACTTAACAGGTGGCTTACAGCCTATCCAAATCAATAAATAAAGCTCTAGAAGATGAAATGAGATGTCAATGACTATTAATTATTAAAATGAAATAATATGGAAAAAAAGTCAAATAATTGAATGTGTGGTGTGGTACAAGATACGTACTATGCAGAAATGAAAAAGTTTACTCTTAGTTTTTATTTACTGATTCATAGAAGTAAAATCAATTTTGTTCACTTAGAATCAGTAAGTCTACTAATAGGCTTACAGCATTAATCCAATGCAATAAAATAAAGCACTGGAAGATAAAATAAGAGCTCACACTATACTTATAGAAACAATATATAGAAACTTCAGTAGGTATAAAGAAATTCATATACAGTTAACAAAAAACCTATAAAATATAATGAGGAAGAGAGTAAAATTAAGAGTGAAGTTTTAGAAACATGTAAAAAAAAGTTTCACCTGCATATTCCGGAGCCAAGTATCCAAAGGTCCCAGCAAGCCTGGTCACAACAGATTTTTTTTCGCCATCAGGAGCAAGTTTCACCAATCCGAAATCAGAGACTTTAGCTCTAAAATCATCAGCAAGCAAGATATTTGAGGACTTAAGATCTCTGTGAATGAAGCTCTGGTGACCAAGAGTATGAAGATACTCCATTCCTCTAGCAACATCCAATGCAATATTGAGCCTCCTCTTCCATGAGAGTGGCTCCAATTCAAAGCTCTTCCAATGGAAAAGATGCCTACTAAGAGCACCTTGTGGCATATATTCATACACTAGAATCCTCTCATTACCTTCAATAGAATAACCTAAGAGGGCCACTAGATGCCGATGTCGGACTTTCGATAGAACTGCGATTTCGGCCTGGAATTCGTCTAAGGCTTTAGTGCTAATCACACCTGCTTCCATTCTTTTTACAGCAATCTTAGTCCCGTCATCCAACTCTCCCTTATAAACAACCCCAAATCCACCACGGCCGAGCTCGTTCTCGGGAGCGAAATTCTTGGTCACGTTTCTTAGAACTTGAACCGATATCACAAGGTTCCCAGCTTCAATGACATGAGAGTCGCCAACTGCACTGCTGTTTCTACTTCCAGTTCCACTCCCTGTCAAAGTTGAAACGCTTCCATTTGTATTATTAGCAATAGCTATTTTTATGGTACTATCGGAATCAGATGGATCTCGAGGATGAATCACAAGTGAACTTGGAGCCTGGAATCCATCCTTTGTCCTCCTGAAACAATATGCATAAAGCGGAATCAACAGAAATGCAGCAGCCGCCACACCAGCAATAGGGGCTACAATCAAAACCAAGCCTTTCCTTGTAGATTTTTTCGCTCCAACCGAATCAGTTGAACTCGATGAATTTGAGTGTCCCTGTGTATCTCCACCAGTCCCAGTTCGACCTGATGGACTGGTTTTCCCCGAGGAAGGACCTTCTGTGCCACCATTCAACAATGAATTCCCATCAACCATAGGTTTCAACCCGTTACTAAAAACCGGCAAAGGAGGCGAAATATTATTGTCACTCAGATCCAACAATTTCAGATTCATCAAACCAGTCCAATTACTTGGTACAACACCATTAAGATTGTTACCTCCCAATCTAATTTCAACCAAAGAACCTAAATTTGCAACAGAAGGACTTAAAGTACCACTAAGATTGAAATGAGGCAAATTAATCATAGAAACTTTACCATCACCATTACATTTTATCCCCAACCAAGGTCCTTCACAAGGGTCATTCCCACTCCATGAATCAACTAGATTTGAAGGATAATTCAACCCACCAAGAAACCCCAAAAGAGCCATAACTTCAAATGAACAAGGAACACCAGTTTTGTTTACACAAAAATCATTATTACTATAAGAAACATTCAAAGCTTTAAAATTTGGGATCGGACCCATAAACTGGTTATTATTCAAATCAAGCTTATCCAGTTCCATATCACCTAAAGAATCAGGGATAAGACCAACAAGTTCATTTCCATTAAGATTAAGATCCTTAAGAGAAACTAAGTCTCCAATATTCTCTGGAATGGAACCGGAGAAGCGGTTTCCATGAAGCCACAGACTAGTAAGAGAAACCATAGTAACAACAACATCAATACTCCCAGATAACAACTCACCCTTTTGATTATTCAACCAAAGAACCTGCAAACCAGAACCGTTAAGACTCAGCGGGATCTCTCCGGTGAAACTGTTACCGGAAAGTTTCAAAAAGGAAAGAGAGTTCATTTTCCCTAGAAAATCGGGCAAATTACCAGCCAAATTACAACTCATACAAGAAAGTGTTGTTAACTGAGGTGAATCCTGCAACGAAGAAGGAAAATTCCAACCATTAGTAGTAACATTAAGATAATTATTATCCAATGCAAGAGTCTCTAAACTCGACAACCCTTGGAAGAAATCGAAAGGAATGGAATCGAATTCATTGTTGTCAAAGAAAGCATATTTAAGGTTGGACAAGCCTTTTAGCGACGGTAATGGACCGTTGAGTTTGTTATTTTGGAAACCCAAATTAGTGAGTTGAGTGAGTTGGTTGAGATTTGGAGGTAAAGTACCGATTAGGTTTAAGTTTTTGGTTTGAATCTGTGTAACTCTGTTACCGTCACAGAAGATGAATTTCCAAGATGGTGGGCCACAAGGGTCGTTGTTTAGTTTTGGCCATTGTAGAAGTTGGGGGTTTTGTAGATTGTTTTTGAATTGGGTGAGGATTTTGAGGTCGTTTGGGTCGGTGATTGTGTGGACTAGAGAAAGTGGGAGGAGGAAGATGAGGAGAAGAAGAGTTGTTGTGTGGTTCATTGTGGTGGTGGTGGTGGTTCATTTGAGAGAGTGAAGAAAAAGAAGGAGGAAAAGGCTTTGATGATGAAATCGGAAATGAAAAGAAGAACAGCGCATGTTGAACAGAAATGGGAAATGTGTTGTGTTGTGTTGAAATGAATGAAATGAAATGGAATGGGGTTAGGGTGTGAGAGTTGGGTTGGGTTTTTGGGAATGAGAGAAAATGGATGTTCCTAGTAATGGTGGACCATTCTCTCAT
Source organism: Cicer arietinum (assembly GCF_000331145.2). Classification (NCBI taxonomy): domain Eukaryota; kingdom Viridiplantae; phylum Streptophyta; class Magnoliopsida; order Fabales; family Fabaceae; genus Cicer; species Cicer arietinum. The sequence continues at coordinate 72,395,815 of NC_021162.2, forward strand.
TTCCTTCATCCATCTATATATTTTTCTCATACATTTTCTACTTTCTTTTATTGTAATCATTCTCTCTCCTCTTATATATTTATTGTTTTTGTTTTAATAAATTATGATATGTTTATTTAATTTCTTTCAAAAATAAAAACAAATTAAATATTACCATGTAAAAGACATAGTTTTGTTTTAATTTTAGCACTAAGTTGGATCATGAAAATAGGATAATATATTGTCTTTTTACATCATGGTGTGTCCACTTGATTTTATGGAGTTTCTACGATTTCTTGATAAATAAGATTGAGTGAGTTAAAAAACACACATTCAAATATGCTTAAATAAAAAGGAGTTATCGAAATTATCATTTATGTTAAGGATTAGAATATACCCGTTACTCTTATATATAAGAGAATTTTTGAATATTTTTTTTTGTTTTATACATAAAGAAAATATATATGTGATTTTTAAAGTATATTTATTATTTAAATTACTTTTATATTATTATTTAATATGTTTTTTTTTAATATTATTAATAAATATTTAATGTTTAACAGTTTTCAATAATATTATATATATGTAAAAATAATTAAAAAATTGAAAAAATTAATAAGTATATTGATTTTGATATTTTTTGTTGTAGTTATTTTCGATTATAAATGGGACCACATATAGTAAAGGCATTTAATAAAATTAAATAAAATTGTCTTATTGGATTTGTAAGGCTTAATTTGATTGTCGAAATTATTATAATGAATATCATATTTGAAGTCGAATCCAATATTTTATAGTGTGATAGTTTATTTACTTATTTTATAGAATAATAATAATAATAATAATAATAATAATAATAATAATAATAATAATAGGAATATTGTTTAAATTGTCGCATATTGGACATGCGGTCCTATGCCTTCAAAAATAGACATTTTGGTGTGCAATTTTTTTAAGGTGAGTTAGTTTGTAATAAAAAAAATTATTTAAAAAAATATATATTTTAAAAAAAATATCCCTTTTTGGATAGTATCCGTGTGTGTTCTAGACACGAGTTACCAAATTTGATTCATATTCATAAAAAAAAAAATGTTATAAGTAAATTTATTTGCAATCCTTTATTTTAGTTTAGTCACTTTTTGTGAGAAGGTAGTTTTTTATGTTTAAAATTGAACTAGAATACACTTTAGGCCACGTAACTTTCAAAATTTTACAATTGTGATTACTATATTTTCAAAATAGTACTTTCGGCCTCTAATTTTAATCCATTTTATAAATTTATTATTTGTTTGATTTTGACAAATCAATGTCGATGTTGACCAATATTTTTTACTTTTTAATGTTATGTAGGATATTATTTTAACTTTAAATGATTTATTTATTTATTTTTATAATTATAATTTTAAATAAAAATTGAAAACTAAAAAAAAATCAATTATTTTCAATTAAAACGCACTCTTCACATTACCTCATCCGTCTATTTTTTAATTTTATTTTTTTATTCAAAATTATAATGGTAATAATAAATAAATAATCTAAAACTACAGTAATTTCCTACATAACACTCTTTATTTAAAAATATTGGTTCTGTCAATTTTAATTTGGTCAAAATTAAATGGACCATCAATTTATAATAGAGTCAAAAATATTATTTTAAATATATAAAAATCAAAATCATCAAATTTCAAAAGTTAGAGAGTCAAAAGTGTATTTTTAACCTAAAAATTATTCACTTTCACACGTAAAATACATGAGGAATAATGCATATGTATATGATTAGTTGAAGTAGTTCTACATTGTGTTATACGAGTAAGGTGATTAAAGAAAAACAAAAGTTGGAAAAAGGACTCTATGTAATACTGGTAGTTGTGTAAATGACTAAGAGTGATGGGGATTTATACTAGTTAATTTGTGCTTCTTAATTCATGTTTTATAATAACCAGTTTTATTCTAATTGAGACTACTCAATAATAAGAATACACTTTGCTAATTTCGACTATTAAACCCTCTATCTGTACCTTAATTGGGATCCACCTTGTCTTTTATCACCACCATCATTAGTATTTATTTACGAATGGGAATCAAACAAGGTATGATTTACAATATTTAATATACACCGATTACCAACCACTTCTACTACACCCATCATTCATTATTATCACTAGTATTGATAGAGATAATTTCCGCCTCTTCTAATTGTGCATTTGGCCACATTTCTTTGTGAGTTGCAAAATAAATTAGGAATAAATGCTACAAAATTTTGACAATTTAGCTAACAAGTAACATATTTTGACCATGGGATAATAATTCTCTTAATTAGATGTTGTGGAAGATCCTTTCATCAAAATTTATTAAAGATTTCTTCTAATATGTAACCATGCTAATGTGCTATTTTTTTAAAGCTGAAAATTTATTTTTAAAAAAAAGAAAATAATCGGGAGAAATAAACCTAACTCAGAAGAAAAAATAAATAAAAGTGTCAAAAAAATTATCATGTGGGTTTTTTGTCTTTGAACAAAAATTATATACTAACGTGATTTATATGTATGATTATTTCATCCAAATTATTGTATAACCGTCTAACACTTGCTCAAGTTAATTATTTAATTTATGTACAAACAAAATTTAAAATGGTTAAATGTGATGGGAATCATATACTCCCAAAAATCGATTCTTCTTTTTTCATTTCACAAGAAATGTTCTTCTATATCCATAAATAAATGTAGACGCCTAGTCACATAAAAAGGAATATCATTTATCTAATATTCGTGATATAACGAACTTATGGAAGATTGTGTGTATCTTGCAAATTCTACAAACACATCAATTGTTATACTTTTCATAATTTAAGTCACTAAGACCAATCCAGCTGTATTTTTTTTTTAAAATATTGATTGGTCGACGTGTTACATTGAATAAGATTAATTCAATTTTTTTATGTGAATTATAAAAGCAACATCCTAACGCAAAATTACACCTTTTAAAGAATTAAGTAACCGGTGGTATAGTTGAAAAATTCAAATGGTTGCTTAAGTGGGGGAAAAAGGAAAGAAAAATGAGATTGAAAGGATCTTTTACTTAACGAAGGTCTTCCTAAATTAAAGGTGCATGTGTTTTATAATGGAAGTTGGTTATAGACGTGAACAAAGGTCATAATCAGCTTATTTCTGTTTGTAATCACTTACTTTTCATTATGAGTATACGCGTTGTCCTCTTGATGTGTTTTCTTCCCCTATATCATTAATAGAGACTTATTTTATTAGAAGTATGGTATTGGTAGAGTTCAAAGAAAAAAAATCATTAGGAACCATGGTCTAATTTTTACACAATCATTAACCAATAACCAACGCCAAGAATTGCTATCTATAAATCAAAATTTGAAGTTAGAGAGGGAGAGGCTATAAGACTTAGGACTTGTAGCTAGTGGTGGAGGGGTTCAATAACTCAAATTTGATCTATCTTATTTTGTTTTATTATTTTTTATTATATTATTGAGTGTTCATTTTTTGTCAAAATTTATTAGTTTGTTCACTATAAGATAAGTTAATGTAATATAATAGTTCATGTATTATAGTTATAGCAGTATGCACCATTAATTTTCAAGTTTTTAATGTTGTGTATGATTATATGAATAATGTTAGAGATATATTTTTTTCAACACATTATTTTTTATTTGAATAAAATTCACATGAATCCCGTCAAATTCATATGAGACCACATAATTGATGAGATTTAGCTATGTGAATTTTAACAAATAAAATAGAGCATGTTAGAAAATATTTATTAGAGTGTATTGCTAAAATTCCTCGTGATTATATTGGTCATGACATTTAAAATGATATTCCTTCCAACATTTTTTATAAGAAACACTTGAATTAAAATTTGATTAACAAAAATTTATGTATGTTGTCCGTGTGAAAAATTGAGTCTTGGTATTTTTCCAAAAAATTGATTCTTCTTTTCATTAAAAAAAAAAACATTAATTCATTCAAATTAATAGATTACAATAAAAAAAAAACCACAAATTTAATATCATTAAAATTGAAAAATATAAATATGCAAACAAACTCACCTGTAAATAGTATAAAGTCAAAAAACGCATATAAATGTAATAAATTAAAGTGAATAAAATACTTATACATTTGTATTTGTAGTATTGATGGTTAAGTCGTTAACTAAATATATAATAGATAAAGTTGATCTATTAATATGAATCAAACAAATACTATAACAAAAAAATGAAAAATCATATGACAAATAAATTGATACACTTAATCGACGAAATCATAAGAAAAAAAAAACTAAATGTATACAAAAACTATATATATATATATATAGATAGATAGATAAAGAAGAACAAAGAGGTCTCAAAAAAAACCTTCTCACAAGCCATGAATAGTTAGTTTTAGTGTTTGAGTTCATATGTTAATGATACCAATCATTACAGTTACAACTAGTACATGTTTAACTAATCATTGATGTTACAACAAACATACCAACAATTGTGGGGTCAGTCTATGACACCTTATGTTGTTTTTTATCTATTAAAAAAACATTTAGAAATTTCGATTTTGTTTATTGCAATATATATATCTGATTATATGTGAGGTAAGGTCACAAGCACAGGTTGAACAATAATGAATCCAAAAGAAGTGGTGTGGATGCAAAGTTGTCTTTGTAACGAGGAGACAAAGTTGTGGGGTCCATATACGGTGCCACCGCTTTTTGTTTGTAGTGTGTGGTGGCGATCGAAAGACATACATGTACTTTATTGGGAGCATACGGTCAAAAGTTCGCGGCCCCTAAATCCTTTCATTAATTCTCCAATTTCTATATTTCTTTCCACTTTTATGTCGACTATTATTTAACTATATTTTCATCTCAAACTACATTTAAGAAATATGTCTGTTTTTAATTTTACTAACAAATTTTCACGATTTTTGTTTTTTTTAATAAAAAAATATTATGGAGTAAGAAGTGTTTTGTTTATTAAATTATTATTAGTTTTAATTTTTAAATAACTTGATACTTTTTTTATATCAAAATAATAACTCTCGATCGAAATTAAAAGGCTAAAGAGTCTCTGTCAACTTCCATACCTAGCTTAGACCCTTGTGTTCCAAGGATGGTTAAATGGATGAAGATGTTTTCTTTAATGATTAAGAGGAGGGATTTTGAGACAAAACAAATTACATTATACTTTTTTCTCTTTGATTGATGAAAAATAAGAGAGACGTAAAGAAAGGGGGTAACTAAGTTTTGCATTCCACTTTATTTGTTAAAAAGGGATATATGAAATTAAGTTGGTTCTACAAATTTCTTCTAACAAAATTGAATTTTGGAAAATAGTAGATCGATAAAATTGAAATTGATATCTCTAATTACTTTATTTTTAATTTTATCAATAATATTCTTAATTTTATCAATAATTTAATATTATATAATAGATTTGGTAAATTATCACTTGAGAGTTGAGGCATAGTCAATTACTAGTCATATTTTTACGATCTAATGATATAAATTGAAAGTATTATTTTTGAAATCATAAGAGATTGAATTTTTTTAGGTATACAGAATGCTCTACAAATTTTAATTTGAAATAGTGTCAATCTACAAATTTTAATTTGAAATAGTGTCAATCTATGTTTCGTTTTACAATGTTTTAATGTAATTATTTGTGATAAAAAATATGATATAAATAAGTTATCATAACTTGTTTCTCTAATTGAAAATTATATCATAAATTATAGTTGGATTATAAACTAGCAATATATGATAACAACAATAATTTATTCAATTACTCTTATAAAATGTAATTTAAAATATATAAAATAAAAATATAAAATAATTTATAAAATAATTTATAAAATATAATTTAAAATATAAAAATATAAATCTAATCAAATATAAATATCTATCAATTATATGTTAAACTTAAAAATGAAATATTAATAATTAGTTTAAAAAATATTTATGATTTTATCACAAAGATAGTTTTGTCCTTATATATAATACAATAAATTAGCATTCAAAATTATAAAAATATAAAAATTAATTGAAATTTTAATATAAATATAATTTATTAACAAAAGTGTTTTTTTTCATTTACATATAATATATATCATATTTACATATAATATACATCATATCTTTGTTAGGATTGTGGGCTTGTGGCAATGGGTAAGGCCCAACTCAAATATCTTTGTTAGGATTGTGAGCTTGTGGCAATGGGTAAGGCCCAACTCAAATTTCAATTCCATACTCAAAAGCCTCTCTCTCTTCCAGCACATGGAAGGATGAAAGCTCCTATAATTCGCAACGTCCCTGCCTCTCCCCAGAAGGCTATTAATTCCACATTTTCTTTCTTCTTTACTGTTATAATTTATTATATTTTTCTTTAAAAACTAATATTGCTTCATTTTAGTTAGCTTTGTGCATGTGTGTTTGTTTGGGTTAATTTGAGTGCGAGATCAAAGATGCTCATGGTGCCGAGTGATTTTTTTTATAATTTATTTTTTTAGTTATAACAAACTTCGAAAATGTTATAAATTTGATAAAATTATAATTGATTAAATTAAGAACTATATAAAAAATATCTAAAAAATGCACTAAAATTTTGTTATTTATTATTTCATTGATGTTTTTGTGTGTTAGTATTTTATTACAAATTTAGTTTTTTTTTTAATATATTTTTTTAATAATTAAAAATGAAAGAGAGACACCTATTTTATTGGGCCTCTGTATGAAACCTACTCTAATGGGCCGAAAACACCTAAGACATGCCTGATGGGCCTTGAATTAAGAACCGTATGGAGGGAAAAGAAAAAGAAAATTAGAACCTAACTCCAGGTCCCAAAACCAAAAAAAAAAAATAAGAAACACAATTAGACAAAAGACAGTAGATTCACATTTGTAATAGCATGCAAAATGATGATTGGGAAGAAACCAAACACACATAATATGATTTCAAGTCACGTTGACGAGCATGAATTGGGGTCTCTTTCTGTTCTTTTTATTTGAGAGTTGTGATTAAATTTATGGAAGATTTTATTTAAAAAGAGAAAGATACAAAGATGGTTTATTAAATTGGGCGTTAGATAGCTACAGTAATTTGGAATAAGGATTAAAAAAATAAGTAACAAGTATCATAACATCCGCCTATAAAAAATATTTTATAATCATTTAAATATATTATTATTAATTCTTATCAAAATATTTTGAATGTAATTCTGACCTAACAAATAAATTAAATATATTTAATTTCTCTTTAATTTTAATTCCGCCAATTTTCTTAATTAATGTACATGCAACATTTGATGAGTACCAAAGCATGCATTTAATTAAGTGCATACGATTCTATGTGCAAAATTAAGTGCATACCAAATAAAAGTAGTTAACAAAACCATTTATATTTTGATTCACTAAAATTGTGAAACATTAATTGCATATCAAATGAATATGGCAGTTGCAAGTTCTCTAGTTCACCAAAAATGTGAAACATTAATTGTATATCAAATGAATATGGCAGATGCAAGTTCTCCATTGTCACACACATTGAATCACGTCTTACAAGATTGTTGATCACATGAATATGTAATATGTAATTAATAGTGTCAAGTGTCAATCATGTTCAATATTAATTTCATACTAAATGAAGACAACTAATTAAACAATTTTTATATTTTGATCTATCACAAAAGTGTACACAATTAGTTGCACATCAAATGAATACGATAACTATGTGTTTTATAGAACTTCACACATGGAAACATATTTTATGAGAGTGCTCGTGCGTGCACGCACACACATACGAAGATCAGAAAGAGAAAGAGTATTTTAACATTTATATATTTTAATACAATTGTCAAGTGGTGGAAGTCATCTAAGAGTCTCGATAGTTGGTTCGCTTATAGTCACATTATTAACAGTCACACCCTGGCGATGTAACACCTCATCTACTAAGGCCAAAATCTTGGTGACAGTTTCAATGTTAGCACACGTAATTTGTCTGATAAATTATTGCGTCAATATATTCTCATTATTAGACAAATTACATGTAGTCAACATATATTTATGTCGGCATATATTTCTAACAATGAGAACATTGTGTTGATATTACAAATTATCAATTGTCACCATAAAAAGTATGAGTCAACCATTAATAGAGGAGTATGTGCCCGAAAAATTGCCCACAAGCCATAATGCACATTTGGCTGTGAAGAGAAAGCTACCACCAAGATCCCCTCGGGAGGTTGTCATACTTTTTAAACGTGCACACACTTGCGAGATACATGTAGTATCATCAATTATTAAGGATTGGCGAGCCACTCTCCAAAGGAGCATTCGAATTCTTTCGGCCCCTTACAACACTAGCTAACTTTAAACACGAAATAATAATAAGGTATATCACAATTCAGGAGATGTTAGTAACTCACTTTTATTGAAAAGACACCATATGAAGTACATCCCAAAACAAGCTCGTCCCTACAATCAATCGAGATTGGGGGATGGATCGATAACATTTAAGGTTTAAAAATATTGCATTCCAAATACCACCGAGAGAAAAAGATCCTTTGACCCTTAAGCAATTGCCAATGTTAGTTCAAGTGTGTGCATTATGGTCACATAAACATCTTACCCCCATAACATAGAGATATTTGAAAAACTATTTAAGAAATTATCCCTCAATATACAAAAGTAATTATCACTAACCTTGCTCCACTTGTTACAAACACCTTTCTAAATATTTGAGGAGTTTGCCGTAGTTGCGACCCGTGAAATAATATCTTGTCCACATTTGTATTTGGACCTGATAATCTGAACTCAGATGGTATCCTTGTATGCAATAAGATTCCAACCTAACTTTATAAAAGAAACGTCATTAACCATCCATGTCGTGTGAAAGTCAAGGTCACTAAGCTCTTTTGCTTGACACAAATCAGACCACACAACCATATGAGATTTTTCGATGTTGGGTATCATCCCCATATGAAATTACGACACTTCTTATCAATTTTGTCGACACATACTTTGTAAAGGTGATACGCTTGACAAATGATATGTTTGTTTGTTTTCAAGAACTAAGACGACGTTTTTCCATCTTTTCAAGAATATTATGAAAAATATCTTTTGTTTACTCGAAAATGGATAAAAAGGGACACCAAAGTACTTACCCAAGTCATCAGAACTATTGAAACACAAAGTTGTAGTAATTTGAGAATTCACATTCCAATGAATATTTTTGGAAAAGAAATCTCTAATATTGATTATACTAACATTTTGTCCCGAAACCCTATAAAACAAATCCAGACAAACTAAAACAAATTCAGACAAACTATAATAGCATCAACCTGAACCACATTGGCCTTAGCAAAAAGGATAACATCATCGGCAAAAATCAAATAAGATAAAGACAACTCAGAGAGAGACAATTTTATAGAGTTCTAAATAAAGATACAATTATAAAAATCAATTATGAAATTAAATAAAAAAAAACACAATTATAAAAAAAATAGATTTTAAAAAGAAGAATAAAATTAAAAAGAAAAGTTATAGTAAATCTCGGTGTGTCCTTTTGTATACATAATATATATATATTAAATTGTTGTGATTTAATCAACAAACTTTTATATCTAGAGAAAATTTAAATAGATAAGATGTGTATGATTTACTCTGGTTGAAGTTACACAATAAAATCAAAGAAAAATATGTAAAAAAGAAAAGGAAAAGGGAGAAAATAAGTGGGTAGTCGATACTCAATGGGGATTCCCATTTGCAGAGTCTTACTTTCACTGCCGCCAACAAGTCTCCTAATTCTCTCTCTAACGAACCGCGTCCATTCGTTTCCTTGTCTTTTTTTGACGGACCTTTCCACCTTTCCTAGTTAAGCGTATAAATACTCGAATATTCTCTTCCTTCCAGAATTATGGCGCTAATCCGTTATCCCACGTGGTCCAAACATCATGTTCCCATATCAACACATCACGTGATACATCCACGTCATCCCATGAAATCTCGTCGACTACCCCATAAATCCTACGTGGACCAATCACTTCACAACGCATAACGGCATACCCAAGCTTCCAGAAAATCCCAGCCGTTAAATTCCGAGTAGCTACCGTCTTCTTCTTTTTCTTCCTCTTCTTTCCCCAATTTCGTGTCGCCGTTGCCCAAAACACATTTTTGATATTAGGTTTCTCGTCTTTGCGTGCTCCAAATAGAAACGAAAACGAAAGTACGAACCGCGAACCTCTTCTGCTGTAAAGGTTGAGGCTATGGCCACACAGCATCAACCTTCAAACGCTTTTTCCTTCCTTTCCAAGGGTTGGAGAGAGGTTCGTGACTCAGCAGATGCGGATCTACGGTTAATGAAGGACCGAGCCAACTCGTTCAAAAACCTAGCCACCTCGTTCGACCGCGAACTTGAGAATTTCTTCAATTCAGCGGCTCCGGCGTTTTCCGTTCCGGCGATGCGTTCTCCACCGCCAGCGGAGATCGAATTCGTGAAGAAATTGCAGCCGAAATTTTCGGAGTTTCGGCGCGCGTATTCGTCGCCGGATTTCAGCAAGAAGGTTCTGGAAAAGTGGAGGCCTAGGGCGAAGATTCGAATTGATTTGTCGGCTATCAAGAACGCAATTGTGTCGGAGGAAGTTGGTGTGGACGGGATTGTGGATTTTGAGAGAGGTGTAAAGGGAAGGAGGTTGAATTTTTGGGAAGGATTGAAAGGTGAGGGTGAAAGTGAAACTAGGGATTGGGAACCAATTCGAGCGTTGAAAACAAGAATTAAAGAATTTGAGAAGCGTAGTTCCTCTGTTGAAATTTTTGATGGATTCAAGAACAGTGAATTTCTTGAGAAACTTAAGTCAAGCTTGGTATGCACTTCTCCTTCTTTTAGCAATTTGCTGGTTAAGAATTGAGTAGTTATATTTTTCAGTGACTGCTCATGTTTTGTCACTGGTCGTTGCAGCACACAATTAGTACTTTTTATTCGTTTTCTTCTTCCATTTTTATTGTGGTTTTGCAAGAAGAATTAAGGACTTAAGTAGGCACCTATACTCCGAAACATTTGATTACGTTCAAGAAGTTCTAATTTCTTAAATTATTACCTGTGTCGGTGTTGAGTGTTGTATACAGTGTCTGTGTTTTGTGTTTTGTGTTTTATAAGTAGAGACTCTTTCTAATTTTCACTTGGCAGTGGAATAGACTTGTTTGTTGTGTTTGTTTGCTTTTGTTGCTGCTGCTTGTTTTAATAAATTGAATGGTTTGTCAAAAATAATAATTGACATGATCCTTCAAAGAATCACATTTTGGAAATGTTTCATCAATGCAGCAGAAGTGTGCCCAATCCATTTGTTGGTTGGTAGTTTGGATGTTATGGTTCATAAGCTTTCTGTTTAGTTTGAGTGAATGAATCACATGTCAAGTTTATGCATGCAATTTACTACTATTGAACGTTCTTTATGCAATGAGTATTCGGTATTTTTTTATTTTATTTTATTTTTTATGATGTGTTTTTGTTCATTTTGGCATAAATTCGTTACTGCTTTCTTTCCAAGAATTACATGTTCGTTTTTTACTTTCTTGCAGAAATCAATTTGCAAGGAACCCCAAGAATCAAAGGTTTGTATGTCATTTGTATAGTTTTTTTTTTGTTCATATGACTTGCTTGATAGAATACTGGGTAGTTGTGTGAAAAAAAATGCAAAACTTGTACAGAACTGTAAGGCTCTAACTAGTAACTTCACATGAGCCACAGTGCATGCATATGATAACTTATAGAATACAGTGAATACATCAGTCCATGCATTCTTATGCCCCTCTGGACATAAAAAATCCTTCTACTCCAGATTTTGCTTAGCTAAATTTCCGAAATAGCTCCTTCAGTTCCTGGGCATAGATTTTTCTTTATTTAGTATATCATTTTCATTAAAATTATGTCTTGATTTTGAAACCAGAACAATTAGTTCGAACATAGGATAAATTGGATACAAGATATGCTGAAGAAACAGGGGCTAAGCTGCTCAAGCATGACATATGGATGCTATATTTATAAATACCTGATAAATGGCTCCATGATAAGGATGTTATTGTTTTGATTTGAATAATGAACTATGGCTTACACTTTCACACATCTTTTACAGGAAGTGCCTCCATTGGATGTACCTGAACTCCTGGCCTACTTTGTTAAACAGTCTGGGCCATTTTTGGACCAACTTGGAGTCAGCAGAGGTACTTTTTTATGCATAACTTATATGGGATTTCTTTGCTATGCAGCCCACACTCTCCCACCTTACATATCTTATCTAAAAGTTTGTATGCTGTTTAGCAACATCTTCTCTTGCAATGGAAACTCTTTTTCTGTTTCAACATTCTTGTCACCGTAAATTGCCAAGTTCATTCCCCCTTCTTTCATTAACTCTCAAGTCTCAACAGTTGTATAAATTTCTATTTGTAGAATAATAAAATGTGCGCAAAGAATTTAGAATACCTGTGCAATACTGCAGTCAACTCTTGGCGTAGACATTTTTTCCGTTTACTGGTTAATGAGCTTCATGGAACAAACCATTGCAGTGGTTTCAAACAACTACAAGCGTGTGATAAAGAGTTAATCATTTAATTTGCTTGAAAAAACATATTATACACTAATTTTTATACGATGTGAGAGAATACAAAACAATCTTGGATTAATGGGAGATTGTTGAGCACGGTATGCACATACTTTCAATTCAACTGTAGATTTTGCAAAACATTCGTTCTATAGTTATTCATCATTCAATTTCTCCTGAAACTATCAATCAATAACTTTATATAATTTTGTTTTTCATAAAATTTGCTGTTGGGTTGAAGGTATACAATGTGTATAAAATGCTTATAAAGTCTACTAATCCAAGATCATCTTGTACTCCATCAAAATACCTTAAAGTTATTGTAGAGAACATACCTTTTCCAATTAAATATTAGGCATCTGATCAGAAACTTATTATTGTTTACGTTGTCTGAACTTTGTCATGTAAGATATGCGTAATTAGTTAGTTGTATTTCAACTGTTGGATCATTTAGATCATGACTAGGTTACAAATCTATCATTGGTTTTCAAATGTACATATTAAATGTCTTGCATATAATTTGTCCCATTATTTCAATGTTGTTTTCTACACTTCTACTCCATCAATTTATATTAAATTAAATGTATCATAATATTGTTCATTTATGTTTTGAGTAGGCAGGATTACATCTTTCCGTTTCTGCTACAGCTTTCTAGTTAGTCTACATGTGTTTGTTTTTCTTTATCTGCCCTCCAATTTTGTTGATTTCTCCAAATGCAATTCTGTTGCAGATATATGCGACAAGATAGTTGAAAGCTTGTATAGCAAACGCAAGAACCAATTTCTACTGCAGTCTCTTTCCGAGGAAGAATCTTCTTTACATGGGAATGGAAACATAAATGATGAATTGGATTTGCGAATAGCTAGTGTCCTTCAGAGCACAGGGCATCGATCTGCAAAGCAGGACTTGTCTAACAATGAAAGACATGTTGCAATAGTCACAACCGCTAGTCTTCCTTGGTTGACGGGAACAGCTGTAAACCCACTATTTCGAGCAGCATATTTATCACAAACTAAAAAGCAGAAAGTCACTCTGCTGGTTCCATGGCTTTGTGAATCGGATCAGGAACTAGTTTATCCCAGCAACCTTACTTTTAATTCACCAGAAGAGCAGGAAGGTTATATACGTAACTGGCTTGAGGAAAGGATTGGTTTTAAGGCAGATTTCAAAATTTCTTTTTATCCTGGGAAGGTAACTTTTGGATATTGTTAACTATAGAGTAATTCTTGCATGATCACATTGCCTAGCCAATTTAAAGTTCAAAATATATTAAAATCATAATAAAAAGGGAAGTCCTTTCTGAATTTAATTTAATATTATTATCTTAAGCTTTTGATTGGTTGTGTGTCTATAGGGATTGGGCTCAGGTACGAATTGCTTGGTGGCTGTATTCTATCATGTTTCATATCATTATTCTCCATTCTAACACTTTGTCCTTCTTGGGTGTAGTTTTCAAAGGAAAGACGTAGTATAATACCCGCTGGAGATACTTCTCAATTTATACCATCCAGGGATGCTGACATTGCTATCCTTGAAGAACCAGAACATTTGAATTGGTATCATCATGGAAAACGTTGGACGGATAAATTCAACCATGTTGTTGGCATTGTCCACACAAATTACTTAGAATACATCAAGAGGGAGAAAAATGGGGCACTCCAAGCATTCCTTGTGAAACACATCAACAGCTGGGTTACAAGAGCCTACTGTAACAAGGTATGAGAATTGAACATCGTAGCATGTAAGTTTGAATTAACTTGGGAGATAATTAGAAATGGCTTTAATCTTTTGGTTGATAAAATTTTCATGGAATTCTATTATCAAGAGAAATGAGCAAGACAAAAGGGACTAAATATTTTATGATTTATATTCAGGTTCTTCGTCTCTCGGCTGCTACGCAGGATTTACCCAGGTCTGTAATTTGCAACGTTCATGGTGTGAATCCGAAGTTCTTAAAAATTGGAGAAATGATTGCTGCAGAAAGGGAGCTAGGACAGGAGGCTTTCACAAAAGGGGCGTATTTCTTGGGAAAGATGGTATGGGCAAAGGGATATAAGGAGTTGATAGATTTATTAGCGAAGCATAAGGCTGACCTTGATGGCTTCAAGTTAGATGTATTTGGAAATGGAGAGGATGCTCATGAAGTTCAAAGTGCAGCAAGAAGGTTGGATTTGAATCTCAACTTTCATAAAGGAAGGGATCACACAGATGATTCTCTTCACAGGTAAGAACAATTTGAAAACTAAGCTTTAAACTTTAAATAACGACACATTCACTGGAAGGTTTCCGACATTGTTCTGAAACATGCTACATGATTTTGGGAAAATTAACTGTCAAGTTGTATCTATTACAACATGGAACTGACTTACCCTTCATCCTCTGCTATCTTGATAAACTGAATTGATTGTATGTTAAGAAAGTGAAATTTCCAAAACTATTCTTTTTATGTATGTTTTTAAAGGCACCTCCACCTACAGGTGATAATTGTTCATGTTTTATGTACCCAGACACTAATACAGTTCTTGTTTTTATTTAAATTTTGGTTCTTTTTGTGTGACACTGTTTATTAACTTCATTGAAGGTACAAAGTATTCATAAATCCTAGCATCAGTGATGTGCTATGCACTGCCACGGCTGAGGCACTTGCCATGGGAAAATTTGTAGTTTGTGCTGATCATCCATCAAATGAGTTCTTCACGTCATTTCCCAACTGTTTAACTTTCAAAACACCTGAAGACTTTGTAGCAAAAGTAAAAGAAGCATTAGCAAATGAACCTTATCCTCTCACACCTGAACAAAGATATCAACTTTCTTGGGAAGCTGCGACTCAACGATTTATGGAATATTCCGAGCTTGACCAAATCCTGAACAAGGAAAAGGATGGTGCAAAATCAAGTACTGATAAGAGAAAGCTCATTGGCAAGTCAGTATCACTGCCTAATCTGACAGAATTAGCTGATGGAGGCTTAGCATTTGCTCACTACTGTCTCACTGGGAACGAGTTCCTGAGATTATGTACGGGAGCTACACCTGGGACACGTGAATATGACAAGCAGCACTGTAAAGACCTTCATCTCTTGCCCCCACAGGTGGAAAATCCTATCTATGGCTGGTAAATAGATTGTGACTAGTTTGAAATATGTGGCTAAGAAATATTTGTGACGCCAGATTATGACAAGGCATTGTAAAAAAGTTATAAATGGCTGGCGAATAGCTGTAGTGCTTTAAATTTGTAGTTTCTGCTTTCTGCTTGTTTATATTTGTTTGTAATTAGGTGTCTGATAAGTTTATAATCCATAATTTTTGTAGGTGTAATTGTTTTTGCATTTTTGTTAAGTGATGTAGTTCATTACTACTTTCAAAAGACACGTAGAACTCTAATGTTGAGTTTTACCGTGTAATAATGGCAAAAAGATCGCTCTTCCATGTAACTTGTGAGAGTAAACGTAATAAACATGGACGAGTTTAACATGGAATAACTTTGAGCACGACAGAATCACCATTATAAAGACAATTGTTGGTCCCTCCCATAGACCATATCACAACAGTATAATTTTTGGTTAAGCTATACATTTTTAACAATATGATTGGATTGTTAAAATGTAGTATAACTGAGTATTGATAACAATAGTTATTTGTAGGGCAAGTGGGTCCTACCCTTTATTTATTTTTCCATTTTCAAATTTTTTCCACAATTTAATTATATTTTCTAGAAATCAAGTCTGATAGGGCTATGCAGGAAAAGTGGAAAACAATGTTAAGTGGGGAGTCTAGGATCGGTAACCCCAGATTAATGTACCACCAATATATATATTTTATCTTTTAGCTGATCAACTTTTGACCAGCAATATATTATATTCTGTGTCAATGTCAAGTTGACATTCTCTAATTATAATTAATCTGAACAGAGTTGGGCCATTGTAAGCCACACAAAAAAGGACTTCATTTTACTGATGCAGAGGTTAGAAGTTAAGTACCACACTCACACTAGTGAGTGTTGTTACAAAGTGTAGTTAGTACATGCACGTGCAGTGAATTAGCTAGAATTAATAACCGATTCATTTAACTGAGCGTGCGAGTTGTTATGGCATGTGATCCCCACATTGACCAAGCAATTACGTATAAGATAATCCACACCTCTGTGGTTAGGTACTAGAAGGAGTATAATCTTTTCAGTTTTGATTGGGATTAATCTGAGTAATTTGCCCATACTTGACTATGCTATTCTGTGTCAAGTACCACTACAAGTTTACATGATCTTCTGCTCAAATGCATGTACTAATTTAAATGTAAAAGATGGGGGGAATTTCTCACTTGTAGCCTAATGTTGTCACATTTTCTTTAAAAGAACGAGGTGAAGCATCTTTAAATTAATTAATTTTTTTAATATACTTGTGTTTCTGCATCTAAAAACCTGTCCTCTAGTGATTGAATTTTTCCACGTCATTTTTTAAGATCCAAGTGATTTTTTAGCAGTAACTTGCAGCTTTCTTTCATTCTTTGGCTTGGGACCTAGAGCCCTTTCAATTGATTATTATATGCAGAACCGACACATTGTTTGTCTTCAGTTATTGGGAGACATAACTCAAAATATAAAATAAAAAGTCCTGCTAACAAACAGAATTCGGTACTACATTTAATTATCTTTCAAATACTTTGAGAATTTGAAAGTATACAGTATAGACTTAGAAAGTGAAGTGATAAAAGGTTGAAACTAAATATCAACGGTTATCATTGCGTACTAATGTCATTTACGAGTAAGGTTGATTTAATGATTATAGGTATGACGGTTAATTAAAGAGTAGAGTGATAATTAACTAATTGTAGAGTGGTCTAATTAAATTGAAAGTTACATTCTTTCACTCGTTTCAATTATAAACAAAAAGTTCATGTTTTTGTTTATCAAAATTTCAAGTATAAATAAAAACAATTAATTTATTAATATTTGATGATATTTTTTTTAAAATATTATTAAATTAAAGGTTGTGTTGATAAATATATTTAGGATTGTTAAGTAACTAAAAAAAGAAATAAACAAAAAAATCGAAGTGAAAAAGATAACTTTTTAAAATTTTGAGTCACATCTTCTAAAATTTTATTTTTATTTTTTATTTCTTAACAAATAGTATAAAAATATTCATTAACATTTTTCTCAAATTAATTCTTTAATGTTATGAGAGATGATCATAATAATTAGAGATAATTTAATAAATTTAGTTTTTTACATAAAAAAAAAAAACTAAATACATTTTAATTCTTAATAAATGTGAAAATTTATAATTAATAACGATGATACTAATAACTATTCTATAATTTCATACGAATTTGAACTCTATCTCGAACTCTTATTATTATTAAGGTGAGTGTTCATAGGAGGTATATGCCAATACTTAATAGAAAAATATATAGACCTCTACAAACAAAGAAAAGTATAAAGCCACGACCATGACGTACTACTACTACAAACAACTCTTACTAAAACGACTTTTTTTCGCCAATCATTCTCTCTCTCTATTTTTTCTTTCATACTTCTGATAAAGTATATAGTACTATAGATTTCCAATTAAATTGGTCATTGTGGTGAAATATTTAAGGTCCAATATTTACTAATTGCCATCCAGCAGTTTAATTTGTTTTAAAGTCACATTCCAATTCCATGCATCTCTACAAGGAAAACCCCATATTGGCTTCTTTTAATTTCTTGGTTTAGTTCACTTTCTTTGTGGCTTTATAATAATGAAAATTATCAAAAATTAAGAAAAAAGTACACAAGTGTAACGAGGAACAAGGACCCAATATGCTCATACCATAGCTACAAAGCTTTCTAATATCATAAGTTGCATAACTCATGTTACACTATAGAACACACAACAACAAAAAGTAAAGAAATAAATTAAATTAAGGTAAGAATATGAAAAATCTTCTCACCTTAATTTTACAAAGGGTAAAATGAGGTCGGAGACTATTTACTCAACCTAGTAATACAAAAGTTCAATAAGATCACAATTTTCATATGCATTTACACAATCAACAAATATTCATAGTTATTAGATGAAAATTGAACGACTCTGATTTCAAGTTTGTTTTTAAGATTGATTCACTAGTCAAATCATCAGAGAAGTTCAATCTTAATCTAACAACTCAGAGTCACTGATTGCATAAATGCATGAAAATAGTCACACGAGGCAAACCCAATTTTGTGACAAACTATTTACATCGTTCGAAGGATTTCGCCAGTTTCTTTTGTAGCTTTTTCGGGTGAGTCTGTACATATATCTTGAATGGTGATTTCGACATGTGAGGAGTTATCAATGTCAACAACAGGTTTTATGATTCCTCTATGAAGCAAGGGTGGTTTTTCTGGTGAAACATTAGGTTCTACACTCTTGAAATGTGCTAAATGAGAAAGTTCAGAAACAGATTCATAAATTTTTTCCACTGAGATAGTGATTTCTTCAAGGATTGCAGCAACTGTGGCAACTGGGATTATAGTTAAGAGTTCTACATCCTCTAAGGAAATGACTTCAAGTGCAACTTTGAGTTCTTCAATTGCATATTTTGAATTTTCTATGTGGATTTTAGCTGTTGATGGTTGTGTCATTTTTTTCATTGATGTTGATATTGCCTTTAATGCTTTGTGTGATTCTGAACTCATCTTTGTGCATGGTTCTTGAATTTTGCACTTGAATTCCAATGAAGCCTGCAGTAATCAAAATGCATTTATTTATTAGCTTCAAAATTGCGTTCATATATGTAGATAATTAGACATGCATTGAAGTTAAAAGGTTATAAATATATCTTAAAATAATAATAATAATAATAATAACAATAATAATAATAATAATAATAATAATAATAATAATAATAATAATAATAATAATAATAATAATAATGAGTTTAAAAAAAATGAGAAATGAAAATTATTATCTAATAAAATAATATTAATGATCATTTTATATATTTGAACTACGACCGAAAATGTGAACTTAAATTTAAAAAAGTAAGAGGCCGTTCTTGAATTTTGCACTTGAATTCCAATGAAGCCTGCAGTAATCAAAATGCATTTATTTATTAGCTTCAAAATTGCGTTCATATATGTAGATAATTAGACATGCATTGAAGTTAAAAGGTTATAAATATATCTTAAAATAATAATAATAATAATAATAACAATAATAATAATAATAATAATAATAATAATAATAATAATAATAATAATAATAATAATGAGTTTAAAAAAAATGAGAAATGAAAATTATTATCTAATAAAATAATATTAATGATCATTTTATATATTTGAACTACGACCGAAAATGTGAACTTAAATTTAAAAAAGTAAGAGGCCGTTTACTTTATAAAAATATTTCTTGTTTTAATTTTTAAAAGTAAATATTTTCTGTTTTAATATCTTTTGAAAAAGTAGAAAGAAAAAAATACTTTTGGAGAGAACAACTGTTTACATTTATAAAAATAACAAAAAATTATTTTTATTAACTAATATTTTATATTATCTTTATGGCGAATTGCCTATAATTTATTTTAAAAGTCTTTTATTAAAATAAAATAAAGACACGTTTAAAAAAAATAGAATTTTTTTTTATAAAAAAACAAACGGTGATAAATTTGATGTTTTTCAGATAAAAAGATAATAATGATGTATTACTTGGATTTTAGGGTTAAGGTAAGTGTTGAGAGTTTCAATCTTGTAAGCACATTCACGGGCAAGTGTTCCAATTTTCAAGTATTGCTTCCAAGGATGTCTAAGGCTAAAACCACCATGTCCTGGTTCCCACCTTGCAAAATTTGCCTATACACATGATGTGAAAAATATAAATTTAGCCCAATCCAAGAAAGTTGAAATTAAATGTTATTTGATTTAAATCTCAAGAAAGAAAGTAAAAACTACTTACCATAGATTCTTCACTTGCTTTCGAATTGAGAACATTTTTATATCCTTCAAGAAGTGACTTAGATTCTTCTTTGTCCTCTAATGAGTGAAAATATTTACCTTCAAATCCTGAAAATAAATTTTACATATTAATGTATAGTTCTAAATTACAGTTGCATTTATAGCACAAATATTTTTTAAATATATTATTATTATACCTTCAAGGTAATTTGCTAGTTTTTGAATGTTGGAAGCAACCAAGTTATGGAGTTCTTGACCTGCCCAAACAGGACAAACAAATATGGAAATGAGCATGCAAGTTGCTGCTCCTATTATAATTGTTGACAGTCTCTGATGTGCAAGATCAAAAAGTTCTTCCACTCTGTACCCCGAAACAGTAACCAAACAGAATGTTAGTATAAATATCACCACTCCATAGTCATATCTTGCCTTGATCTTTGGAAAAAATCTTATAAATGTTGACACTGCAGCTGCAAACAAACAACAACTTAATTAAATTCATATATTAATGAGATCACAAAGTTAGTTAGCTTCTACTTAGAAGTACCTTTTGAGAAAAAAGTGTTACTAAATGTAAACATCAATTTATTATTATTATTTTTAAATATGTATTTTATTAATATCATTAATTTATTTTGAATATAAAAAGTCAAATTTTATATATTTAAATACAAAAGTGATTTAAAAGACATTAATACATAAAATAAATATATTACCTACTCTATCATCTTTTTATTAATAAAAATTAAAAAACTATGATTAGGGTTTATAATAATAGACGAAAATAATATATATATATATAATAACTTAAAGTAATGTACACAATATTAATATTGAGAATTTTTTTTTTGAAATTAATAATATTATATTGAAATTATAAAACGATCGTTGTATTTTATTTTAAAATATTTACTAAATGACACTTATTTTGGATTAGAGTGAGAAATTTGTTTATAGTACTATTTACCTAGAATGAAGACAAGGATCCCAAGGACAATAGCTTCTCCTCTTTCTCCAACAGCAGTGGCTAAGTGATGCCCTCCAACCCCTAAAGCACCGGCTAATAATGTAGCACACCCTCTATTTAAACTTTTGCTAAGGGTTGCACCTGGTTCATTCATTAGGAACAAAATATATATGTTAATGCAATACCTTTAACTCTTTAAACTTTTATATATTTCATTATCATGTATAATAATTAAACTAGATAAATTTGAAATAATAAGACTAAAGTTAAAGACAAAAATAAAATAAAATTAATTAGTCATTATAATTAAAGATTGATTTCATCTTTTTGATCTAAATATAGTGTCTCTATTTTAATTTTTTTGAATCGTACATATTTTATGTATTGTCCAAAATATAAACAAAAATTAATGGTCTTTAATTTAATTTTAAATTAAATATATTAATTTTCTTAATTAACAATATTTTGTTTATATTTTAAGATGGAATAATAGAAATGACATGAACTTACCTACGGTGAATTCAAATACTACTACGACAGTAAGAACTGCCCACATTCCAGCAACTCCAAAGCCATTATAAAGAGGCCTTGAATAATAAAACAATGACACAATTGTGAGAGCAACTCCTACTTTCAATGAATGAATTACTCTTCTAGGGTCATCTTGTCCAATCTTCTTTACATTATTTGTTACATTGATAAATTTGGACTTCAAATTCCTAGGCAAAGCCTTGAGGAAGCCACCAAAACGAGATAAAACTCCCACCTTGTTTACTTGGTTTGTTGATTCAATATCCATCACAAGATATAGATTGGATACAACGATGTCTCAAATGAATAGATGGATAAGTTTCAGATGCAACAAATTATTATGAAGTGTGTTGCAAATAATAAAGTTGAAAGATTTGAGGTAGAAATGACTTTGAAGACTTGTATTTATAGGAGCATAATCTTACAGTTGTTTTGTGCAGCCATATTTTTTTTATTAGTTAGATACATGAATTGCTGTCTTTTGTTTGAAGTGAAGGATTAATTTTATTCGAGAAAGTACATAGTCACATAAAATATATTATAATTAAACATATGTCCATAACTATAAAGTTTATACTTTGTCTCTATAAGAATAATTCATATGATAAGTGTAAAAATATTTGATATATTGAAGGTGCAAATTTGAACTCATAATACTCTATAATATTTTTTTATTTAATGTGTATGAATTTTACCGCTATTTAAAATAAATAAAAATATTTATACTTTTAAAAATTGGTCTCACACTGGCCAAAAGTAACATGTACCAAAACATGCATAGAGAGGGAGTGTTAGGAGGTATATCCATCCAACTTGGAATTGTTTAGTTCTTACACAACAGATTAAACAAAGTTAATTTACTAGAATTCTTGGATAAGCAAGATTATATATGATATATATTTCCATGGATTTTGAATATGAAAAAAAGTTAAATCAATAAAAATTGATATATTTAATTTAAAATTTAAATTAAATACATTAATTTTTATTAATGTATTTTGTGTTATATTTAAAACTGAATTGAAGAGTAATTTATTAGAGGAAGTAACCCTGACATGATACATTTACTTTAGTTTAGTGACTATCACCAATAGCTGTATCCCACCTCCTTAATTTTATTTTGGCTTTTTTCTTTGGTAAACCATATGCTACCCTTTTTAAATCTTTGCCTTCATAAATTTCAGTTTTAGCATAAAGTTTTACATTTTAGTATTTTACCACCTTTCAGTGTTTTAAATCTTTGCCCCTTTAATTCTCTCATTTCCTTTTACTTTCTTTTTGTGCCATCCAGCAAGACCAAAGAGCATTGAAAATAACAGCTGTTAAAACGATTGTACCACTTGACAAATATGCATTTTAGTAAGACAATTTGAGCTTTAGATATGGCTTTTGATTCAGTTGTAAGTAGTAGAAATAGGCAGAGACAGGTTCAATAAAAAGAACATCAAAGATATGTATTGTGTTTTTCTTATAGATTGGTTGTAAAGAGAAAATATAATGGTGTGGTAAAAATTTGGTAAAACTCAACTTTTTCTACCTTGACAAGAATAATAAAAACACTGATATAAATATAAAACATGTTAGTGTACATCCAAAAACTCAATCAACATCATGAGTGAGAAAAAAAAATAGAGAAAATGATATGATAGATATGATATGTTGATAATGTATTAAGATGAAAAGATAGAGAGAAAATAAAATGTTAAATGAGTTTATAAAAATTAAAGATGTCCAGATATAAATGTTGTATAAATAAATATCACTATACTACTCCGTCTTCGAATATAAGTAAAAAAGTTAAAAAAAATTATGTATTTTTTTAAAAAAATTATGTCAAATACATCAAGTTCCTTTAACTAATTTTTATATATTTATATTTTAGAATTGGTGAAATACATTTTTTTTAAAATACTAATGACTTAATTACAGTTTTAATCTATCTATTTTTTATCAATTTGCAAAATCGATCTCTCCTTCACATCTTTAAATTAAAAAATCATGATGCATCATGCTTTAAATAACATAGTATATAATGCGATAATGTAGAATGATTAACATTCATGAAATTACAATAAAGCAACATAAAAACACTAGTTTTATCTTTTAAAATTAATAATTTTTATAATTTAAATAATTACATATAACAAATTAATGCATTTAGATGATTATACTTCATAATATTGTATGTTGTATAATTTAAAATATGCTATATCACATATTTTTAGTTTAAAAATTTATAAAAAAAAAATTAAAATTGTCAAATTTTAAAATAAATAATAAATTTTATTAATCGATAAAAACAAATAAATCAAAAACTACCATTAAACCAAAATTATTTAAACCTACACATAGATACCTAAATTGATCCTCCCCTTGGCAATGCATAGAGCAGAGGTCAGCTTTTCAATTCATATTAAAAAAAACGTAGGTTTGATTAGAAAGTGGAAAAATGACTAAGCATGCATAAGTCAGCCACTTAAATGGACATTTAAAGAAAAATAATAATCCCTCGACAAATTGGAAAAACTATGGGGCCTTTAAGAACCAAGATATATATATATATATTTTTTTTTTCTTCTTGAAGATAGTTAAGGAAAAGAAGACAAAATGGTGTTATGGTCACAACTTCTAGTAGCCAGCCACATTTTCATAATTACTTTCTTTATTAGTAGACATTGAAGTTCATTATGATTTTATGACATGAGGAATTCATGTTTGATTAATAAGCAAAAAATTAAATTACACCATCCAAGAATAATTTTCAATATGAATAACTAATTTGCAACTAGTTCATATGCACTCATCAAACCAAAATGTATTTGAGAACCCATCATTGAACAAATTAAGAATCTATGAATTAAAAAATAAATACAAATTATGCTTTAAATCCAACAATACTTAGTGTGTTGACCTGCTGATGATAATAAGAAATGAGGAGAAAAAAAAAATGATAAGTTAGAAACATGTTTGCATCAGCATTTCCGAATCTTAAATAAGGCCACTTAAAGTGAAGTGAACATCATTACAATTTATGTCATAGCTAGCCAATAAAATAATATAAACAAGCACAGAGGAATAAGGCAATTAATTAAAAAATTGAAAAGTTAAAAAGTGGTATATAAGCACAACAAGTTATTAAACATTTGATAATGACCCTCCACACATTATCTTTTTTTATTTATGTGAGCTTAAATAATGTTAAGAAAAGGAGTTTGAATTATCTTCACTGAACTTGGATTTATTTTCCAATATATATATATATATAATTAGTTAATTAATTAACTTGATTATCCGACTAATATAAAATTATTGTGTTAGTCATGTGTGTTGAATAAGTATATGTCAGCAGCCACTATCGAGTGATAGGATCTGACTCAAAACCTATGCTTAATTTCACTACAATATATATTTTCCTTTGAAAAAATGAGAACCTTTTGCAAAATATTTCATACATGGACTCATCCTTACAAAGTTTGGAAAATGAAAATGGCCAACTTATAATGGGAAGAGTGTCTACTCGTGTTGAAGAAATTTCCAGAGTTTATTGTCCCTTTTCTATCAATAAGTTATCATTAATTGAACTCAAGTTTGATACACAATCAAAATTTGATCCACAATAACACTATAGTTTAATAACATTTCTGCTGTGTAGGATAAATATGCTTGAGTTTTCCCCCATAGAAAAATAGGTACTAATGTAGTAACCACTAGACAAAGTTAGATCCACAAATATATAAATTTTAATCATAAATACTGCATATATTTAAATCACAAAACTAATTTGAGAACAAAGTGAAACAAAATAGTTAATTAATCCAAAAAAAATTATAAATAAAAAGATAATATAATAATAATAATAATAATAATAATAATAATAATAATAACAACAATAATAATAATAGTAATAATATTTATTATTAAATGATTAAATGAATAAGTTTAGAGACGTTGTCAAGTACTTAATTAACTATTTGGAATTAATTATTTATTTTTTATTATTGTCAACGACCTAATTGTTTCATTTTATAGAAATTACACGTGGTATAATCAACTTGATAAGTTTTCGGACAAGTCAAACATAAAAAAGTCTAATTTTTTAACTGTGATTTTACATAAAGACTAATTTAGAGACTAATTGTTTTAAAAAAAATCAAGAAATAATTTATTATACTAAATTGAATGTTAAAAAATACACCTTTTGAGTGATTTTTTATTCTATTAATTTGTAAACCTTCTAAAAAAAATTTATACAAAAAGTTTAAAATAAAAAGATGATACTTTAATGTAAAGCAAAAAAACTTTCAAACTCAAAAAACTCTTAAAAAAATATTTACATTTATTTTCCTTGAAAGCCACTTATCTCCAAAATCTTTAATTCTATAGTTTTATTTTATTAACTCTCGTATAATCTACATGCATTTTGGACCTGCAGTAGAATTCAATTGCACGTATCAAGTGGCATGGTGGAAAAGTTCTTATCCACTTAATTGCTTTTGATTTTTACTTAAAACAAACAAGGCGGCTATATTATTTACAGTTTTACACGCACCTACATGCTTGGACTGTAGCTTTTGTGGCTTCATGCTACAGGAAATGTTATGCAAAAGACAAAACCTAGCATATTAAAGACTCAACATATCATTTTAGTTTATACAATATTGTTAGATAATATTATTATATATTAATAGTAAGGGTATTTTAGACAATTCTAGATAATTCTATTCTTTTATATATATATTCATTGTAACCCTATTAACTGTGGTTTTGGTTCATTCTATGTTATGAAGCCCTAGAGTGGTTGTTTCTCTTCTTCCTCTTGCTTTCTCTTTTCTTTGTTAACATGGTATCTAGAGCCTATTTCGATCCTCCTTGAACGATCCCGCCTCTATTCCGCTGTCGAGTTCCCAACAATTAAGGAATATAATTATAGTTTCTCTTTTCTAACATTCCAATATTCAGTGAGATTTTTTCGTTAAACCGTGTCCCAATTCTGCTTTACCCTTTCTTTGTAGCTTTTCGTTTATTTTTAGTAGATCAGTAAAAAAAAAAAAATTATTAGGGTTCTATAAACCTTTCCACAAGCCATTAGGGTTTGACGCTCTAACCAACCGAGCTAAAAATAACAATGGGCGGTAAAGTTTACTTTGAGAATCATTATTATTTGCATGGTTATTGGGGGAGTTTGATTGATCGTTATGAAGAGATGATTGAGAATTATCATCCTAGGATCTACCGTAGAGAAGAGAGAGAGACTATTTTGATAGAAAAGGCAACCACCAAAAGAGAAAAGAGAAAAGTAACCTTGTTCCCGATTTTGTTAAATCAGTCTCACAAAAACATCTATTGCGCATTCGTTAACCGTTGGATTTGGCTGATTTTTGGACAGAAGGTTCACAACATTCAGGTCTTCGTCTTCAACGGTCGGATCGGTAAAACGACGTCTGTAGGGGGAGAAATCGTGTTCGCACAGCACCAGGTTATCCCTAATTTATTTTGTCTCAGTGATTGTGTTTGTCTCATTATTTGTATGGCTTTGAGAGAAGGTTTGGAGGTTCATTGTGTTGTTTTGAAAAATGGGTTTTGTGTTAATTTGTATGTTGGGACTTCTTTGGTTGAAATGTTTGTGAGAAGTTTGGTTTCTTGGACTGCTGTTATTGTTGGGTTTGCTAGGTGTGGGGGTATGAGTGAGGCCAGGAAGCTTTTTGATGTTATGCCTGATAGAGATATTGCTGCTTCTAATGTTATGATAATTCAACATTGATCATAAATGAATAGGAGTGTCTAACTAACAATTGACAATAAATACTGGTTAACAAACTTCCATATTCATCATAGTAAATCAAGATTCAAGGTGAAAGTCACATTCAAAATAAACCAACAATAGAAATTCTTATCGATTGATTTCACATTTGTATCAAATTGGATACGAACACAAACCAATTACCCATTTAATCTCCCTTCTTCCTAAAAGAGCAGCCCTCTGTTAGTCTTGCTCGTCCACCATTTGGCTGGCACAGCACAGTCTGACAGTTACCGCATACGACAACAGTTTGAGAGTGGCTAAAGACAGTGGTTATATTGAAGCAACCCTGACATTTTACATCCATGAAGAAAGAGTTTGGTGACTGAACAAGTCGTTTGAGCTTGTGCTTCCTCTTCTCAAGCTCAGCTGGAGGGTTTAACAAATCAATATCATTCTGAAGAACCATGTTGGCAGAGGAAGTTGGAAGACCAGCGAAACCACTCTAACCAAAAAAAACCCTAAAACGAAGTAGACGATATTGCTGCTTCTAATGTTATGATTGATGGGTATGTGAAAATGGGGTGTATGGATTTGGCGAGGGATTTGTTTGATAAGATGAAGGATAAGAATATTATTTCTTGGACTAGTATGGTTCATGGTTATTGTGAGGATGATGATGTTGTGGCGGCTAGGTTTATATTTGATTGTATGCCTGTTAAGAATGTGCTTAGTTGGAATGCGATGATTAGGGGATATTGTGAGAATAGACGACCGCACGATGCGTTGAAGTTGTTTTGGGAAATGAGGGGACGTTTGGATGTGGAAATGAATAAAGTGACGGTTGTGAGTGTTCTTCCTGCTGTTGCTGATTTGAGTTCTTTGGATTTGGGTGTTTGGATTCATGGGTTTGTGCAAAGGAACCGACTTGATGAAGATGTTCATGTGTATGCTTTGGTTGATATGTATGCAAAATGTGGGGAAATTGGAAAAGCTAAATTGCTTTTTGAGGAGATGAATGAAAAAGATACATCGTCGTGGAATGCTTTGATAAATGGTTATGGTGTCAATGGTTGTGCGAAGGAAGCGTTAGAAGTATTCGCAGCAATGTTACGGGAAGGATTTGAACCGAATGAGATAACAATGACTAGTGTGTTATCTGCTTACCATTGTGGTTTGGTAGAGGAAGGAAGAAGATGCTTCAAAGAAATGGAGAGATTTGGAATTGTGCCTCAGATTGAGCATTATGGTTGTATGATTGACCTTCTAGGAAGGGTTGGATACTTGGATGAGGCTGAAAATTTGATCTTCTGTGTTGTCGCTCTGTCTGTTGCTTCTTCTGTTTGATTGCTAATCTCTCTAGTGATTTGCTTTGTTGCTTCTCTCTTTGTTTAGTTTGGTTTGATATGATTTAGTTTTGTTTGGTTCTATTTGGTTTGGTTTGTTTGGATTTGGTTTCGTGGTGCTACTTCTTTGGTTGTTCCTATCTGTTGATTTTGATATGGTTGTTTCGTGGTGCTACTTCTTTGGTGGTTCCTATTTGTTGATTTTGATATGGTTGTTGCTCCTTGGTTTGTTTGGATTTGGTTTCGTGGTGCTACTTATTTGGTTGTTCCTATCTGTTGATTTTGATATGGTTGTTTCGTGGTGCTACTTCTTTGGTTGTTCCTATCTGTTGATTTTGATATGGTTGTTGCTCCTTTTTTTGGTCGCTCCTTTTTCGGTTTGATTTTTTGTTGGCTTGGTTCTTCTCTTTGATTGTTGCTTCTTCTTTGGTGACATCCCTCTTGTCCCCCCGGCTGTCCAACCACCTCATGCGATTGTTGATCCTCCTCGTTACCCCTCTCGTCATCATCTTCAGTATAAAATCATTACTCTACCGTCTGTCTCTTCTTCTTTACAGATTGCTGATTTGTTCACAAAGATGCATTCCATTAAACGTTTTCGTTTTTTTTAGTTGAAAAACTCTCGATGCTCCATGTTAATGCATCGTGAGTTTGAGGGGAGATGTTAGATAATATTATTATATATTAGTAGTAAGGGTATCTTAGACAATTCTAGACAATTCTATTCTTTTATATATATATATATACTCATTGTAACCCTATTAACTGTGGTTTTGGTTCATTCTATGTTATGAAACCCTAGAGCGGTTGTTTCTCTTCTTCCTCTTGCTTTCTCTTTTCTTTGTTAACAAATATGTTGTTGTTTTAACAGTGAGGAAGAGTCACTTAATCGATGAAAAAATGATTGTTGAGTTAACATATAAGTGATAGAGAATTTACATATTTAAGCGTTTTAAATTTTGAATGAAGATGTTGTCTTTAAATTTCTGACTTTTTATCTACAAGTGTAGTATTAGAGCCAATAACATTTCAATATAGGAAATGATTGTTTCTGGATTAATAGCGCAAGTGTATGCAAATGAAAAAGAATGATGAGTAATCACATTTGAAGAGAAGATTATTGATGTGTCAAGTGTGAATAAAAGTCTCACGTTTGATGAAAAATTGAATGTGAACAACATATAAGAAAAATGACTCATGTACTACCATATTTTTTCCAACTTGTTTATGTGATTGTTTTTAACATGATATGATGATTCTTTGGACTACCCTCGTGACCCGACACTTATTAGGGGAGTGGGATAACTTTGCTTCTTTTGAAATAGATCAACTACAATTTCATAATATGGACCATGTGTCAAAATGGGCCAAACTCAGGGTGTCAGTCCACATTTTAAGACAACAAAGTAATGGAAGAAACTCTTCCAATCCACAAAATTTTCAGATTTTACGGAATTTTCAAATCCAGTAGTGCAAATCTCCAATTCGGTAGTGAAGAAAAAAATTAATTATGTTACCAAAAGTTCTCATATATGATATTTTTTATACATTTTAAGAAAACATTGAGGACTGGATGAATAATCACCAAAAATAATTAGATCAATTCAATATACTAATTCATCTTTTAATCCAATGCATCTCACAATAATTAATTGAATTAGTCACAGAATTATGAATCACCATCTATCTCTTTGTTGTGTATGTGCATGTGACTATATATTAGGGTTTGGATTTTCTCCGGTAGCATTTGAAGAACTAAAAATCATATTTATTAGAGTACATAATTTAGATAGTTAATAAATACTATATATATTTAAAACACTTAAAAATTATAGTTAATAAAATTAAAAATTACAGTTAATTATATTTAATAGATACTTCATTAGTTACAACACTTTATTATATTCAATAATCATATATTAAATATTAAATTTAATTAAAATATACCTAAAATATATTAATAATCTAATTTGTGTGTCAATTTTTTGTATTATATACAATTTTTATGTTTATAAGACTCATAAATGAAACATATCAAATTTCTCTAAAATTGTAGATTGTTTTTAACACGGCCCAAATAGAGTGTAGATTTATTTTTGTGATTACGCCCATGAGTTTTATTTTGTCCAAAATATCTTGACACTTAGAATTAACACTCAAGTTTAAACTGTCTCTCCGTAATAAATATAAGTAAAAATAAATTAAAAAAATTAATATATTTAATTTAAAAATAGAATAAAATATATTAAGTTTAAAAAAATTTATTTTGCCTAAATTTCATCAGGAAAGAAGTATACTTTTTTTAACTTTAATTTGCCCAACCGATAAAATATTTGTCAATTAGTTTCTATCCTTATTATTAGTTTTGTCTCCCCTATCTCACCCAAACTCTTAACTCCTAAAAAAAAATCTGCATTTGTTCTTCAAGTCGTTGAACTTTAGATATCTATCTCTACTCTCAGCGAATGTGAGATTTTATTGATTTGTTTATATATATAAAATAATTAAAAGAATTATATTTGTTATAATTAATATAATAATAAAATAAAATTACATTCTTCTTGTATTTTCTATAAAGAGATGGTTGAACTTTATAATAGAATTTTTTTAAAATAAAATAAATAAATACATATTTATAAAAATTAAAAAATTAATTTAATAGTGGTTGGATATTAACGTTTAACTCCCTCAATCCTGCCTTTGAGCTTGAATTTCGGGAAAAACCTAAGTAACACAACGAATTTTTTCTGTCAAAGTGAGATGTTGTGGATAATTAATCACAAGTGCGGATTGTATTGTAATGCATACTTAGGTTATATTTTTTGTTTCTTCCGTTGATTGACTTTGTTTATTGCATCACCATTTTTTTCGTGGTGTTGGGCTTCTTGTACACCTTTGCATTTAAAGACAAAGACCCACTTTGATTTTTTTTTTTTTTATTTGGTGATAATTAGATGAAAATTTGACCATATAGTACTATATTCCTACTCTGCATTTTACATAAACTAGTTACACTTTTTTTTAAATTAAAAAAAAATTAATTTATCCCCACTATCTTCAATTGTGTTTTTGAAAAACTTAGATAGATTTAAATTTTTTAGAACACAAATGTGTACCGAAAAATTTAATTTTTAGAAACATATTTATGTGTCGGAAAACTCAAACTTTAAATTTTCCCGTGCACATAAAAAGTGTGTTCTATCTCGTGACAAGTTTTTCGGTTATTAAATTTTCCTTTTCAAAATGGTAATGTATTTTGAAAAACTTAATTTAAGTTTTCGGAAACATAAATGTCTTTCAAAAAATTTAATTTTGAATTCTTTTAAATAATTTTATTTTTCAAAATACTCAAATTTCTAGTTTTTTTTAAATATATTTGTATTCTAAAAAACTTAAATTAAGGTTCTCGATATATATTTTTAGAATATTATTTTTTACATACTAACAAACTTTTAAAAAGTTTTCCAATTATAAAAAAAAAAAATTTTTTTTTTATAAAAAAGTAAGAGTAAAATGGGCTTTTTATTAAAATGTGGAGTATGGATAAAATTTTCTAATTAGATTTTAATACACATATATGTTGAGCTTTTATCGCACAAAGCCAACATGTAGCAGGCCGAGTCAACATATCCAATTAGATGAATGTGTTTTGGAAAATACTCATCCACCCTCTCGATTTTATCCATTCGCCCGTAATACACTACTGAAAGTTAAGATCCAATAAATAGAAAAAAGTTAAGAGGTGAATGAATATTTACCATTAATTTTTCTCAATGTAGAGGTCTCGCTAGTAAGAAGGTAGAAAAATGCACTCTCCATAGGCAAATAGGCTCTAGAATATTGGTGGAGAATCTAGTCTCACCTTAATTTGACTTATTATATTTTAATTGATAGTTTATTTTCTCATCTCCTATATTCTAAAAAATCTCCAATTAACACTTCTAGATTGGTCAATCTCAAATACATTAAAGGGCGGAACAAAAACTACCATTTTAATTTCCCTTCAAAAAGTCACTTAGGTAAGATTATTTTCGTATAAAAAAAAAAGTAAGATTATAACACCTTTATTTTATTTAAATTTATCTATTAATACTATTTGATTGATAGTTTAATCCCTAATTGGCACATATATACAGAGATGTTAGGTTTTTTTAATGAATCTCAATTAATGCAAAAGATTAAATCTACACAATTACAATTTGTACAAGCAATACCTTGATTTACTAAAAACTTATCTATCAATTTTTGATAGTATATGCCATTTTTATATGGAATAAAATATATCTTATTGTATTTGTATATGGATTGTTTTTAATATTATCATAAAAATGATAATTTTTTATTTGTATAAAAATTGATAAATATCATCATAAACTTACACATAAGTGTAGGTTTTAAATTTAAATCTAGTACACACTTTTAACTTAATAATACTGACATATACCAGTTGAACTATGATTAAAAGGCAAAAAAAAAAACAATAATTTTTAATATAAAAAAAAATTCCACAATCCTTGATATTTTTTTATGTCATTCCCAAGTCTCCTTTTAGATGATCAAATATCTAGCTAGTTATATTCTTTAATTATTATTTTCTCATGACTCAAAATTGTCCCTCTCCCCAAATTTCCAAAACCGTTTCTGTGTATCCTATATCTTTGAAGTTACTTTTGTGAGTTTTTGTGTTGTCCCTGAGTTGGGCCAAAAGGTTCTCAAATTTAATGGGCTAATTAATAGTTTTTTTAGTTCTTTTTCTTGGGCCTAGTAGGCGGACAGTATTTAATTGTAGCTTGTAGAATAATTTACAATGTAGGCCAACTAATACTTTTTCTATTAATAGTAACTGGTAATTAATTCAGATTTTGTACTTAAATCTAATCTTTTAATAATTTTTAATTTTCCTAAATAAATAAAAATTAATAGTCATTTCCATTTAATTTCTCTCAGTTCGCTCGAGTTCTAATCATAATGAATTTGATTATTGTATTTTTTTCTTGTTATTCAATATTTCTTAATTTAAGTCTCTAAAAATGAATAAAGATGTACTGTTGTTTTTTATCTTTCAACTAAATTTGATTTGACCTCAATTTACCTACAAATTGAGATACATTTGGTTTTTTCTCTTAATTTTGGAAGGCCAAAGAAAAGTGTCAAAATAGTGTAGAATGGATAAAGTAGCGTGTGAAGACATGTAGGATACCACTACCTTAATATTTATGTGGGATTCTCATCATTTGAACAACAAAGTGAACTCGTTTATGAGCAAAAGCAACGAAACAGAGGACCCATACTTTACCATACCCCCTATCCTCTCCATTATTGTTCTCACAATTCATCAAGTTGACTCATATGGGCCAGCCACTCTTAGGAATAGGACAATCTTAAATTTAAAGGTCACTCACCTCTCACATTACCGCACTCCAATTTTTTTATTGCTTCTAGACCGATTTGATTGAATTCTCTTTGAGCTTTCAATTATGAAATTCGACATTCACAAACTTATTGAATATATTAATTCGTAGCAAGTTTTATTCAAACAAATTTTGAGGCGAAAGAGAAGCAATTATAGAATGATGATGTATGAAAAGTCATAAGAAATACCCATTCCCATAGGAAAAGAAAAGGAATCGTAAATTTAATTAGATGACCATATATAAGATCAATTAAGAATCAAAAATTAATTGATTAAAAAAACACAAATTAATTCTATATTTTTTTTTAAGAAACTACTACATTTTAATATATGCTCCGTAACAAAATATAAATAAAAGTAAATCAAAATGTATTTAGTCAAAGTTTTATATAAACAAACTAAATAAATATGTATACGTAGTTGACCATTAGATTTTCTTTTTCTTTTTTGTATTAAGACGCATTATTAGACTTCGAAACATTTGTTTATTCTGCATGATATGCCACGAACCCAGGAAGCAAATAAAACACAAAAAGCAAAAGACCGACATCAATATTAATTAATATATTGGATTTGATAAATCCATACCAAGATTCGCAAATAGATCATGTTTGAGTAAGATTCAAAAGCTTCTTTGCTTTATTTTCAATTATATTATATTACGTTTTATTTACTTTCTTGATATTGATATGATATAAAGTATGTTACTCACGTATCTTTCATAGAAGGCTTACTGTACTCATAGATCTAAAATCAACCCTAAGATGAGGAGAAATCGATTTGTATTTGATTGTGACTTAATGTTATATTTAAAAATAGTTTTGATATAATTGAACTAGACCTGGCTATATTTAGTTCTCGTGTTTAGTCTTTAGTTTTATATATATAGTTTTGATATGACATTTACCCCATTGTCTTATGTAACGATTAAATATCGGGATAACGTAGAAATTATAATGAAAACATGAGATATAGATAAATAGTTAGTTAATAATATTTTTTCTTTATCATTCATTTGTAAGTTGATTTTGTTAAGAAATATTATGAGTATTCATCATAATATAATATCTCATTTGTAATAGTTTTTAATTTTTTATTTAATCAACGAATGATATTATTTAGAGATATTTCATTTTATTCATTCAATATATACTACTTTTTATATTATTCTTAGTTGGAAGTCAAAGATTAATATCTTAGACTATGAAAATATTTCATATCCACCCGTCAAATTTATATTTATAAGAGTTAAATAAGTTTTTATATTTTATTTTTAATTTAAAAAAAAAATACTTTTTAAGCATTGTCCCTTAAATATTTGTCGTCAATAATTTTAGTCTCTGCTTTGAAATCAATTTAATTATATTTTTTGAATTTTTGATGATATTTTTTATACATGTTTAGAACATTATAAGAATATCTTATACAAATTTAACAAATAATGAATTAAATATAATTTATGTTTTTAACGCTTAAAAATCATTTTTAATTCATCTTTTGTTAAAAAAAATTAAATTTTTGTAGAGAACATTCTTATAATATTTTAAACATACTTAAAAAAATTGAAAAAATCAAATTACACAAAAATTGACTTTAAAAATAAATATCAAAATTATTGATAAAAATATTTAAGTAATTATTGTTTAAAAAAATTAAAAATAAAATATGATATATTTATAAGATAAAAAAAATCTATTGACCCTTACTGATAATACATCTGATTATGTGTCGACTCACACAATGTTAATTGACATAAAGTAATTTATGAAAGGTTAGTCTCATTGAAAAAAATTAGACCAAATTTACACCCAAAAAAAATGGACCAAATTAGGCAAATTCATTAAATTTATATGATCATACACTCAATTCAGTTTCTACTACGGTGTCAAAATAAAATTTTAATAGTATAAAGTCACTTATATTTAATTATATTGTTAATACATTTGTGATCGTTTTAAATTAGATGGTTCAAAAATTAAATTTTTAAATTTTACTCAAACAAACAAAAAATTGTCTAATCTTCATGTAGATATGTTAATTGTACGACTGCAAACTATTGTAAATACATATAACATCTAATTTTTTAATTGTAAATACATATATAACATCTAATTTTTTAATTGTTACAATTTGTAAGAAATGTCCTTATCTTAGCTTACCAGGAATAAAAAAGTGCCTAAACTGAGACTGGTCTTTAGGTAGAGCTTAACTTAAGATGAAACTAGTTGTAGCTAGGAAGTGTGTGTATAAACAGGCCACATTAATGCCATATAAAGTAAAAATTACTACTCAAATTATTTCCAATATATATTTAGACTAGCTAACCCTAGCTAGGTTCTAAATGAATTCATATCCTCTATTTATAGGCTCTGTAATTTGAAGAGATATAGATACATTGTACAAAATAATAAATTTTAAAAAGAATATATTTTTATAAACGAAATTTAGGAAGGGAAAATAATATTATTTTATGTTAAGTATACAACTCTCTTTAAATAAAATTTTCTATTGAATGAAGATTAGAAGTGACACATGCTCCAATATCTACTATTAGCTTTGTGGTAGGACTAATGAGGGTGAAACACATGGTTCTAAACGAATCTCTCAACCATCGGTTAAGCTTAAAGTCAATTTCAATTTCAAGTTTTTATGGTATATTCTCTTTTAAATTTTATTTTTGCCTCAGTCTTTGATTGAATTAAAAGAATATTTAAAAAATTAATGTATCAAATATAAATTTTATAAATCAAAATATATCAACTTTTTAAAAATGTCTTTGTTTTCAACAACTTTATTTTGTGTCTACATCTCTTAAATAGAAGTGACATATAACACCCACTGTCTTCTATTAGCTTCCTGGTAGGACAAACAAAAAATGGTTCTAAATGAAGTTGAGGGTTCAATTTGAAGACAATATCATTGTTCAATTTCAAACTACTGTAATGTAATATACTCTCTTTAAAATAAAATATGTAAAATAATATTTTAATGTATCTAATCTAAATTTTAAATTAAAATATATTAACTTTTTAAATACTACTTATTTATAATTCATTTTAAAAGGAGTACTTATTGAAATAATTAAAATTTTCTACATTTGAATTTCTTAACATTATTATTAATTTCAAAATATAAACTTTTTATATAAATAAAACTATAATTAAAAATAGCATAAAAATATATTCCAAGTTATATAAACAAACCAGAAATTAAAATCTCAAATAAATACATAAATTTGTCCATCCAAAAAAATATAGACTAGTTGAATGTTTTACAAATTTTTACAAAGTCACAAAGAGAGCCTCAATTAAATATGCGTAGCTTAAATTATATATGACCAATAAACAAGAAAAATTAGTTACAAAAAATCATATAATTTATTTATTTTATAGGAAATAATTAAAAAATTATAATTATATATTTAACTACTTAATATTACGAGTAAAAAATATCTCTTATATGACACTCATTTACCTTTTTTTAGTTTATTGCTAAACCATCTTTCTTACATGGTTATTTGTCATACAAGAAAAATAATAGCAATAAATTTGTCAAAATGTATTATTTTTTCATAATTATTCTTACAACTATGATACTACAAAAGAGAGACAAAAAAAAACGAATTATTTTTTATTTGTCAATTGTCAAGTCAAAATAATATATTACTCAACTGTAATTTAGGTGACCATTTATTTTCACATTAAAAAATTATTAAATGAGTGTTCATTGGAAAACAACAATATATATTGGGTATTTCAAACGAAACACGACACAAAGTTGTTGATACGCGAGAATTTTGCCAATCAATGCAATATCAAGATACACTTATAAATATTTCTATAAAAAAAATAATATTAATAAACATAAAATTTTAAAAATAATTCTATACTAAAAAACAATATAATCTAAAAGTGAATCTTATAATAATAAATTGAGAGAGGGAGTATAATCAATAACAGGGTATGGTAAAATGTCAATAATGATGAATTAGTAAAAAAAGAAAAGTCAATGATGAAAAATTATAAAGTTAAAAAAAAATTCATTTTCCTCAACTTTTTAAGAGCAATGAGGCAGAAATTGATGACATATTTTGGTTTTGAACATACCCGAAAGAAGAAGTGTTGGGTTTACCATTATTAACCCACACAAAAGGAATAGTGAGAATCCATGATTATACATACATCTACTAAAAGTAAGTAGTCAATCGAGTTAAATAGTTTAGTGCCGACTAGATGGAAAATGATGGATGAATGGATACCATAAGTTGTGTGGAATGCACTTTTTAGCATAGGCCACATAGAAAGTGTTGGGTAGTGTCAATAGTGGAGGTCTCAAAACCATGAGGGAAGGAAAGAAATGAAAGAGCAACATAACAAAAAGGAAGAATCAAGGAGGACCCAAAATAAACACCTACCTACACTCTACCCTTTGTTATCAATGCTTAGCTGCCTTCAAAAAATCTTATTAGTTGCCTCATAGTGCTCTCATTTTTCCGGATACATCGCTCTCTGCCCCTTACTTGCGCCTGAATCATTTATTTAATTCTCTTTTATTGTAAGAGAAATATAATCTTCATAATTTAAAGTTTGATGATTAATATATATATAAAATTTCATGAAAAATTATTTAATATTTAAATTTTTATTTTCTAAAACAATTTATTTATAACTAAAGTTCATTAATTATTTATATCCAATTACTTGATTTATTGTATCAGGATTTAAGTTCAAATTCAAATAAAGAAAAAAATATATATTGTTCTTAAATATAAGCTTTTTGACAATTTACTACATTCATTTATTATTCTTTAATTTTTCAAATACATCCCTTATTAAAAACATCAATTTATCTTTGGAAAATAAAAACCGAACATTGAGTACATTTACACATTAATTATTCAAAAGGTAATTAAGTAATAGTCATACATATTAACTATACAAATAATTCTTTTTAATATATGTGTAATATAGGATAGACACTTATTATAAGGGACGGATGTAGTATTAAATTAATAATGCGTTTTCCTAAAAAAAATCCAATTGTACTTTTTATCTCATAAAATATAAGTTTCTTTTTTTTACAAGATAAAATATCTTAATCCTCGTAATTATAAATATTTAATTTTGGTCCCTTTAACTTTTAATTTCTGAAATTAAGTCTATCATTCAAAATTTAAATGAGGTAACAAATCTATATTTTAGCATAGGCCACATAGAAAGTGTTGGGTAGTGTCAATAGTGGAGGTCTCAAAACCATGAGGGAAGGAAAGAAATGAAAGAGCAACATAACAAAAAGGAAGAATCAAGGAGGACCCAAAATAAACACCTACCTACACTCTACCCTTTGTTATCAATGCTTAGCTGCCTTCAAAAAATCTTATTAGTTGCCTCATAGTGCTCTCATTTTTCCGGATACATCGCTCTCTGCCCCTTACTTGCGCCTGAATCAT
This sequence comes from Cicer arietinum, assembly GCF_000331145.2. NCBI lineage: Eukaryota > Viridiplantae > Streptophyta > Magnoliopsida > Fabales > Fabaceae > Cicer > Cicer arietinum. The sequence continues at coordinate 72,435,755 of NC_021162.2, forward strand.
TTATTTAATTCTCTTTTATTGTAAGAGAAATATAATCTTCATAATTTAAAGTTTGATGATTAATATATATATAAAATTTCATGAAAAATTATTTAATATTTAAATTTTTATTTTCTAAAACAATTTATTTATAACTAAAGTTCATTAATTATTTATATCCAATTACTTGATTTATTGTATCAGGATTTAAGTTCAAATTCAAATAAAGAAAAAAATATATATTGTTCTTAAATATAAGCTTTTTGACAATTTACTACATTCATTTATTATTCTTTAATTTTTCAAATACATCCCTTATTAAAAACATCAATTTATCTTTGGAAAATAAAAACCGAACATTGAGTACATTTACACATTAATTATTCAAAAGGTAATTAAGTAATAGTCATACATATTAACTATACAAATAATTCTTTTTAATATATGTGTAATATAGGATAGACACTTATTATAAGGGACGGATGTAGTATTAAATTAATAATGCGTTTTCCTAAAAAAAATCCAATTGTACTTTTTATCTCATAAAATATAAGTTTCTTTTTTTTACAAGATAAAATATCTTAATCCTCGTAATTATAAATATTTAATTTTGGTCCCTTTAACTTTTAATTTCTGAAATTAAGTCTATCATTCAAAATTTAAATGAGGTAACAAATCTATAGTTGATAAAAATGCACATAATGTAGATGAAAAAAAAATATATATTATTAATTTTTTTTAATGTCTCATGATCTAACACAGCGTGGTTCTTGTTTGTTTACCATTTTCTCTTAAGTCCATCATAGTATGAATACGGTTGGATTTTGAATAACCCTTGGATGTGTATTTATGATTAATTGATATTATTAATTTTAGATAACTATAATTAAATTGATGGTTAAATTAATATAAAAGATTTTCAATTAATTAAATATCTTCTGCATGTGCACCTATTTCATTCTTTCTGTTTTATTATATATTTAATGTTGTGACATTGTTGATTTAGACAAAAAATAATAGACCAAAATCTATGTTGCAAAATTAGTGTGATTGAATTTATTTCTTTTTTAGTTTAATTGTTATACATTGTCAATGTAAAAAAGTTTAAATTATAAATACATGACAATAATTTGATGCATATATTCAGATATAGTTATGATAAAAGTCAAACATATTTAAGAGTTGTGATTGACTGAAAAATAAAAAACAATCTACAATTACAGTGAAATATGGATTAAATCGTTCTTTTTAATTCCAATGTTTCATAACTAAATCTATAATGTCACATAATTAGGTGTAATTTCACATCATTATTTTTTTTAACTTGAAATTGATATTCTTCAAATTGGTAAAAATTAAATCGATCTAGAGCAATATAATTCCAAATCGTTAAAATAAAAATGACGGATATGCGGACAAAAACTTACAATATTCACATTAATAAAATAAAATACTTACAAATGTGGCAAAACCTATAAATATGATAAAATTAAAATGTTTAAAATATTTATGCTCTAGAACTGCAACGTTGATGACACCAAATTCTTTGATAGCATCTGTCTGTAATAGATCAAAGTTGGTTTAATGATCTAAATCAAATAAACACCGACACAAGACATAAAATCAAAACGTTGCACTAAGACGACCAACGAAATAATGTCACACTTGGTTAACGAAATCACAAACAAAGCAAGAAAAGAAACATTGGATATATGTGAAAACCACTTATTTAAATAAAAGTAAAAAAAAAATGGATAAAAGATGTGATTTCAAACAAAAAATGAACTTAAACCTAAACCATCAATCTCCACTGGAGGAAAAAAAAGGATAAAAGATGTGATTTCAAACAAAAACAATATCAAGTTGAATTTAATTATATTTATATATTAACTCGTTAATCTATTTAAATATATATACGATTACTTATTTAAAAATATTAAAATGAAATAGACTTCTAAATATGCTAATAGGTTATACAAGATTTCCATCAAACCCCAAAGCTAAAAGTAAGGATGGACTATAGACTAGGTTTGTGTCTTGAACTTTTTTAAGAGATCATGTTCACACCTTGCAAAATCTAGTTTGGTTTAACTTATTCTCACTCATGTAAATTGAGTATGATAAAAATATCAATGGAGTACCAATTGGAGAGATGGTTTTAAGAATCGGGAGATACAAATCATTAAATTTGGCGATAATGGACTCTTATAAAAGTGTTTTTATTCCCTTTAAATAAAAATTAGGGTAATGATGGCCTATGATAAAGTTAATTTAAAGTTTCAAATAGATTTCGTATATTATTTGTGGATGTTGATTTAACTTTCAATATTATTTAATTGATGTTAGAAATTTATTATTAAAAATCTAATTTATCATTTAAAAGGTAAATTATATCTTTAGTTTATCAAATAACTTTTAAATTTAATCACAATTACAATATATAGTTCATAAAAAATATCAAGATATTTTTAATTTGGATTATGTTAACAAGTGTTTTATTGATATTTATTAAATAATTAAAAATTATAATTCTTTTTAAAGAGATAAATTTAAAATTTTGAATATACAACTTTCAATACACTTTTAATGAAAAATTATATATTTACATCATTAATAAGTATTTTAAAGACACTTTTTTAGTATTTTTTTAATGAGAGACTAATTATAATATTGAGTATAGTATATCATTACATGAACGTTTACTCAAATTTAAAACATAAATGAATTAAAAATAAAAGTTGTATGAATAATGTAAAAAAAAAAAAAAAATTAAAGATAAATTTATAATTTTACACCTACAAAAAAAAAAGATTTATTTAAAACTTTAAATTAGTTTCAAAGACCTCAGTCAAAACACTTCTTTACAAGAAGATGTAAAAAAACAAAAGAAAAAATGATGTACACGAGAGTTGTGAAAGAAACAGTGTCCGATAAAAAGATCCATAGTGAGAGAACTTTACTACTCTACTATTTTGTTAAAACAGTGTCTAATCACCAATTATTTTAAGTAATTTGAAATTCAAATTAGTTTTACTTTATGAATATGGATATCCACTTTTTTTCTCGTATGCACAGAAAAATTATAATATTAAATACAAGGATAATAATTAGTTAATAATTAAAGAAAACGCAAAAGGGAGTTGCGGAGAGAACCAGCGCTCTCTGTGATTGGTTGCTTTCTTGACATTGGCACGAACCGGGACCCACTTTTACGTGGCGTTAGTATGCCCAAAAATATATTTAAAAAAAAATAAAATTCCGACCCCCACAATGTAGAGGGAAAAAAACGAATCTTCATTAAAGCTAGCTATTAGGACAGTCTTTGCTTGTGGGCCGCGTACAGTGAAACTGGGCCTCATCATTTTTATGATCAACAAACTGGTTTGGACCATCTCATTAATTACCGATAATTCATTTTTCTCATCATTATATTCAAAACTGTATAAATTGAATAAAAAAGATAAATAATAACACAATTTTTATGGTATTATAAATAAAAAAGAGTGTACTATTAAAATGTTAATTAATAATTGAGTTATTAGAAATTACATAAATTATTTTTATAATTAAACATTTTAATTAAAATCATAACAAATCAAAATAGATCTTAAATTTAAAACTTAAAAAAAATGATAGTGTTAAATTTATAATCTAGTCACAATTATTCATTAAAGTCATATCATATAATTATTGGTCAATTAATTTGACATTATAAATGTACAGTAGAAGTTTCCAAATAATAATTTTAATAAAATATATTTATTAACTATTATTGTATTTGTAGTCAGTCACCGTAATTACACATGTGTATGATCCTGAGACCATGATATAGAAACATGGCTATGTGACATGACGTTGGTTACTAGCAGTGACTAATTAGCACGAGTTTCGTACAGGGGATTATGATTGGCAACAATGAGCACAACGAATGTGACTACTCACCATATGGTGGTTTAAGTGGCGGTGGAGGGTTCATGCTTCCAATATGGAGCGGAGGTTTTGTTGCTGTGTTTTGTGAAGCATACAATATACACTAGCTCTGTCAGCCTGCCACATCAAAACATTCCACGACCAATCTACTGTAGGTGCGCCAATCTAAAATCAGTCACTGTATATATATTTTACTAAATAATCATAATAAGTAATTTAAATTGATAAAAATTAATTATATTGACCAATAATAATATAATTTAAATTCGCTATTAAAAATGATGAATTTGTGAGCAAATTTACAATATTTAAATTATTAGTATAAAAAGACAAAATATATATAAATGTGATGACATAAATATATAATTAAATTAAGTTATTTAAAGTATTCATCTATTCATAGCTACAATATTGATAACATCATAGTCGTTGTTTGTATTTGTATTGAATTGAAGTTAATTTGTCGATTTAAATCAAACGAACATAGCAAGAAGATAAATAACTAAAATACCACACTAAGACAAACTAAACAATGTCACACTTGGACAACAAAAACAAAAAATAAAAAACTATATATATTTATTTAAATAAAAATATTAATAAAAAAACAAGTTAAAATAGTTTTTTCAGATAAAAGAAGATTTTAAATCTCCCATCTGAAATGAAAAGATGTCTAGGAAAATGTGAAGTGTACGACGCTAGGTTTTCTGTGTGTCACGTTCACTCGGCCACTATTTCTTCCACCGTTAATTTGGTTTCTTTGTCTTTGTCTCTCACTTTCCGTATAGATTATATATTATTATATTAATTTTCCTATTTCATTACATATTATTATGCTTTTTTCTGTATTCGATATTTAATTCTTTAACTTTTTTATTTTATCCATTTTTATTTTTACAAAATAAAAATGCAATTAATAATATTTTTTAATGTATACTTTTAAAAACTCAAGAATATATTTTAAATAAACTGTATTTACTTAATAAATAAAGAATAAAAAATTAAATAAACTAAATTTATTATTTTTTAATATGTGCATTCGAATTTAAAAAAAAAAACAAAAGTTCATAGATGGAAGAATTTATTGTATAACATCAAATTATTATATCTACTTATTCTCTTTTATATTATAAAGTATTATATTATTGTATATACTTATTATCCTTCTCAATTAGTAAAAATATAAATACGTATTATATCTTTGAAAAAAAAAATTAAATTTCTTTTAATATACTCATCATACTTTTTCGTGCAAATTATATACTATAAACATAAAACCCAAACTACTTTTAAAAAAATATCTTTAATCTAAATTTTGTCGGTCATTTATTTTAAGTCAAATGTATTATATCTTTCTCTTAGCTTTCTCTCTCACTTCCCAAATACATATTTGCATTATTATATCTAATTTATCTTTCTTTCATATATTACCATCTGTTTGCTCTTTAAACTATATTATTATAACATTAAATTTTGATAAAATTTGAGTTATAAATAATGTATATCTATTTTGATACGGTTAATCGGTAACCAACAATGTATAAATACTGCCTCTAGACGGTCTTAAATATAATTTTGTTATATATTTAAGATACAATGGAGTCATGTCAAAAAGGATTCAATGAACTTGACACGGCTCTCAACCTTTGTTTGAGCAAGTCAATATCTTGACTTTTGAGTGTTGAAAACATCCCAATTTAGGCACAACGATCGATCAGACCAATCAACATACCACAAGTTGAGGTTGGATATCAAAACAAAAGGGTATGTATTACATAGAGGTTGCCAAAAGTTGGAGCACAATCGCCTCATGCTTTAGATTCATTTACATCATCTTTCACCTATATATCTCCTTCATAAGTAATTATTTTTTACAAGAGAAAAAGAAAACCAAGGATCAAATTAAAACGGTTTGATGCCATATGTTCTGTTGTTACCTTCTTTGATAAGGATTATTATGTTTTTTTTATTTCTCTTACGATGAGTGATATTTAATTTTTTACATAAATTAAAAAAACTATATATATAAATAAAAGACAAAATACTAATATTTTTATTAAATATTTATATTCATTGTGGATAACATATGGACAAATATCATTGTACTGTTTGTAGAGAGAGATATGTTGGAAGGGGAAGATGAGATTGATAATTGGGATTTGGGAGCTAGCAAAGCAAGTGGGATGAGTGGGGTCATGAGTAGGTATTGTGTGTCCCATTGTTCTTACTTTTCTGCCAATATTACGACTCTTTTTTTTTTTTTTTTCTTACAAAATATTACGACTCTTTTAATACTTTCAGTACTCTTCACTCCTTCTGCATCCGAGTGCATTTATCAAAACTCAATAATGTTTAAATAGTTGCGTCTTCAAACGATTATTCCTTTACAAATTAAAGAGAATAATAATAGATCCCGAATAAAATTATTTTCCACTGTGTATTTAGAATTTAATTTCAAAGAAAATTCAAAATACTCTAGAAATAATTGTCACATAGTACAATTTATCTTTTTCCTAGTTAATTATTCAATCAAAACATGGGTCCATTGGTGAAATACAAGCACTCCTGACCCCTTTATGTCATATTGCTCAGTCAACAACATCACGTGACACAGTACATCATAACTTCATAAGCTATATAGTATATACATTGCAGTTAAATCTTGAATATGTTGTATTTAAGTCATAATTGAAGAGATAAACGTGGATATTATTTTTTGATTTCGAAATTGCGACTTTGAGTTGGATATGAATTTTTAGTGACAATTATATCACTTCATTTATAAAAAGTAATTATTGAATATGCTGATTTTACCAACAAAAATAAATCTATCTGATATTTTTTGTAATTAAAAGTTACATAAGAGTTTTGTCAAAAATTAAATTAAATTAACGAGTTGGGTTTAAAAGGTTTTGTGTAACAAATGTAAGTTAAAAATTTCCCATTATTTAAAAAAATGAATATTGAACAATATATTAGTATTAATAAAAAAGAATTCGTAAATTTAATATTTTAAAATTTTAAATTAAAATGTAGTGTTTAATGTGAATGATCATCAGATTTTCCTCGTGATTTAACTATGATATCATAACCTTTAACTGACTCCTTTATATCGAAAATCTCTTTTACAAAAAATATTCAAGCGGATTATACATATATATATCATGTTGATGTGCAGCGGTCAACATAACGACATATGAGTTTTATACTTGAGCAAAATTTGAATTCAAGTTTTTAACACCTGAACATGATGTTAGTCGTTTTAGTTAATCTCCAATAAGCACTTTCTGAAATTCTTTAAATTACTTAATGAACTCAACATTAAATTATAATAATTTGAAAAATTAAAATATCTAACATTTATAATTTAAGTAACAAAAATAAAACAAAAGTAAACCTTAATTTTTAGTAGTATAGTATTGTACCTCGTTTGAGAATATAAGTAACAAAAATAAAACAAAGTATAATTTAACCTTAATTTTTAGTAGTATAGCATTGTACCTCGTTTGAGAAGTTGAAAATAGATGTATAATTATATAAAATGACTCTCTTTGGTATACAATGATGGTTTTGATTTTGAGGCAACGTACTAGACTTTAATTATGTATGATTGGTGTGTACATATACTTGTTCATATTTTCACATTCTGATTTTCACCTATGAAATATTTTCTTAGCCTCTCTTTTTGACACGTACTAACTAGTTATAATTGTTTAAGAAGGAAATCTTGGAACTTTCCCAAGTGTTTTCTTCTTTTGAAGTCATTTTCTTTAGATAAAGAAATTGGAATAAGAAAAGGGTGAGACAACTATCAGCAAGCAAATGGAGTCCTATGATAACAATATTGAAATGGATATATATATAAAGCACACACAAATGTATATATGTATACACACAAAGGGACCATATCATTGCCACTTACAAAATCACATTTTTATATTATATGTAGTCACACCCATAAACATCGATCGACAGAGAGAGAGTTCAGTAGAGAGAACGATGCGGTTTGTGTGATGTGATGTGTGCCACTTATCTATTTGGTTAATTAGTTCAAAATCAACATAATCCCAAATCCATGTACGGCCATGTACATGTTTTAATTACAATATATATTCTAGTATATGTGTCGCTATGATAAAATCTAATTGGGTTTGTTATACCACTATAAGATTTAGTTGATATTGAATTTGTCGATAAAACCCTACTAATAAATATTAATATTTTTAAATTGATGAATATTATATCTAATTTTGTAATTATGTGTAAATAAATAATATTTATCACTTTATTTATGGATAAAAATAAAATTAATTGGATTTAATTTAAGTTTGAATAATTCTATTACCTGATTGTATATACGTGATGGATAAGATATTGATGTACACATGATAACAAAGGAAATCAAAGGAAATTAGGACAAATATGAAATAAGGGAAAAAATATTTAAAATTACCGATTTGGGAGAGGACGATGGTGGAGAGGACCACAACGGTGGCGGTGGAGAAGGAGATGAGAGCAACAGTGGAGAGGGGGATAGAGAGGAGAGCATGGTGGAGAAGGAAGGAGAGGAACATGACAAGTTGGAGATGTCAAGTTGAGAGTGGAGAAACGTGAGTAAGAAAGGGAAAAAATGAAAAAATATTTATCAACGTTTATCAGATTGATTACCGTATCATATTCGATTGGTGCATCAAACAAAGGATTATGGTGAAATAGGATAAGTGTAATCTCGTTATCTTGGCCATCAAACAGACCCCAAATGGAAACAATGATCCTCCTTAAGTCTTAGTTTAATTGACAAATGTTGATATTTTTATGTTGAACGTCATGTATCGAGTTCGAAATCAGGACCTCGCGTGAGTTAATTATGGCAGAAATGTTGATATTTTTAGACTTCGTTCAACATCTTTCAATTAAGTTTAGTTTTTTCAAAATAAATTATATATAGTCATTTAGGGTTTTGTTCCCTTTTCAAAAAATAAAATAAATAGAGATTTGTTCCGGTATGGGTCATGGTTTATCTAGTCTGAAATGGTTTAGACCCACATAAAAAGGGCTTCACACCATTCTTAGACATGTATCCAATGACCTCGGATGTCTAGGAATGTCCACGACATCTACCTAGATCATGCCGCATCAAGCGCAACTAGCCATCGATATTTTCCATCAAAATCCTCTAGATCAATCTAGATAAAAAACTAGAGATAACAATTTTTTTAATCTCTCACTCGTCTCAAGCAATTATTAACTTGGACAACAAATACATCCACAACGCCGAAAAATTAAAGATGTAAATGGATTGAATTGAATCGTTTTTTTTACTAAATTCAATCAAAATTTATAAAATTATTGAAAAATAATTTCACGAAAATCACTAAATGTCTATATCATAGTAATAACGTAATCTTCTTATCTAAATCGAGGACATTGTAGTGGTTTACCTTTTAAAAGTGAGTATATAACTAATCTAAATAAGTATATATTTTCTCTAGTTCTAATTATAGCATTTTTTGAGTCAAAACGAAAATGATAATAGTATTTTCGGAAACTTTTTTACCCCATTAGAAGTAAAAGTTTAAAATTCTTAAGGAGTGTTTATCATGTTAATGACTTTTTTTGACGCAATGTAAATAAATGACTTTCTAACTCTTACTGGAAAATGATTATTTTCTATATTAGTTGGATTGATTTAATGTGTCACCATTTTTTTTTCTATGCATGAGAGTATATTTGAAAGAAGAAAAAAATAAAAAGTTACAATATTAAATAAAGCTCATTAAATTTAATATTTTTTTTATTCAAGAGATAAAATGAGTAACATAAACCACCGTCCCTAAATCCAAAAGATAAATTTGAACAATGTACCATTTTTATCCCCTTTACTTTTGTAATAATTAATGAGACACACACTCAATTAAGCTCATGCATATAAGTATGAGGACATTAATTTCCTTGAGAGAATGAAAATTTTATGTGAAAGCGAGAGAGAATCTTATTAGCATTTGAATCAAATATGAGAATAATTAAGAAGATCATTTTAATTAATTAGAAGTGTTACATTCAAGTTAATATCAAAAAAATTATAAATTGATAAAAAAAAAATTAAAAACTATACAAAACAGAATATTATTATATATATTTAGATTTTTTTTGTGAAAATCGTCCAAATCAGATTTCATATTCATTACTAAAAATGGAATCAAACCGCATATAATTTTTTTTATTAATATCAGATATTGTATTAAATTATTATTTATTATTTTTAGTTATTTTTTATTAATACTTATTTGTTTAATTTGATATATTTTTATTATTATTACGTATATTTCAAACACTATTAATAAATATTATTATGTAATATTAATTTTTAATAATATTATATATAATATATTGCTTCAAATTATTAATATTAATACTAAAATAATATATTATATATTGTAATTTAGATTAAATCAAATTTTTATTTAATTGTCGTCTAAATTGAACTACAACTAATTTCATTTTTAGATCGATGAATTTTTTCCTTACAGCGGGTCGAAATTACACCGCAAACAAGGTTAATTTTAATAAGTTCATGTGCCACTGTTTCCTCTTCCTAATTATTATAGAACTTAACAACAATGATATCAACCGCCACCCTTAGCATCGTTAAAGACTGTTTTCCAATCCATTCCTTGTGACCCATTGATGGTTCACAATTACAGTTGCATAGGAACCCTATTGCACACTTCACTGGGATTCCAACCGGATTCTTTCCATTTTTCATCTTTTTTATTTCTTTTTTTTCTCTATAATTTTTATCATATAAGTAAATATAAATGCCTACATTTTGAAAATATATATATAACATTAATTAGATATTCATACATCAAACTTATATTAATGAAGATTATCTCTACTCATCAACCAGCCTTATAGTTGCAACCAACTCCATTCATCTATTTCTGCACTACAGCTGTTTTAATAAATCAGAGTAACATTAGGTTAAACAGGAATAAGAAGAATTGAATTAGTGGTCATGTTATATTTCAAAATTTGTCCCTCATTTTGCCACTAATTCAATTTTTTTTATATATAACATGAGATTAAATTCTATTTTTAGATATGGCAGTGATCTTTGTAAAAAAATCTAACTTTTGATGATATTTAATTTAATTTTTTTTTTTATAATAATATATTTAAATTTTTCAAAAATAATATAAATTAACATGTTTAAATTGTATAAAATAATAATAAAATTTATGACTTAACAGAGAGTGAAAAATGGAATTTAATACTAATATCGCAACAAAATATATATTTAATTGAGTATGCCAATTTAAAAGACTTATAAAATTTATGATGTATCTCCTGCCCATTTAAATTAAATAGGCTTCTAAAGAAAACAAAATCATGTCAGTAAAATAAATAAATAAAAACAACAGGAAAAGAAGTACATTCAAGACGATCCAATTCAACTTGACCAAAGTTTGGTTTGTATTTGCTTATTTTGATCAGAGTCTGAACTAACTCGGCCATATCCAGTGATTTAGTTTAAGTAACAAGTTTATAATTCCAAACTAATCCGACTATATCCAGTTATTTAAATCAAGTAACAAGTTAATGATTTCAAAACCCTATTGACACAAAATTGTAAATTTAATTTGTTATTTCTGTTGATGTTGAAAATTTTTGTGAGCACAATCTAAAAGTTATTTAATTTACTTGAAGTGTTAAAATTTAATCTAAATCTTGAATAATTTTTATGGAGAGTAAATTAAATTTTTGTTATGGTTTAAAATACGTTTGTGTCTTTTTCATTTCCGTCTTTGTAATTTTTTTTCCATTTAAATCATATAAGTTTAATTTAGTTTTAAAATCATTTATGTCGTTAGTTGTTGTGGCAGTCTGACGCTAGTAGAAGAATAAATTAAATTATTAAAAGAATAAAATTAAGTAATTAAATTGATTAGATAATTAAAATGAAATTAAGTGATTCAAAAAAGAAATAAAGGAAAATTGAAGGGATTATATTTTAATCCCTCCATTCAAAATCACAAATAACTAAGTTTTGGGATCAGATTATCTCTTTATTTTTCTATCATTGTATCACTATTATCAAATCACCAACATTGAATCATCATCTTCAAATCAATACTGTTATTGTTGAAGCATTAACATAAACATTTTGCAAAGCTGATTTTGAATTTGTTCTATGTCAGAGTTGAACAAATCTAAGACCAATATCGAGTTCATCATCCCATACAAACAATTGAAAACTATAATGGTCTTCAAACAAAAACAAAAAGTTAAACATTAAACTAAGTTTGTTGCACACGAAGTAACACCATACTTATACGAAGAAGAAGCAGATAAAGATTAGAACATGTATCTAGTCCGCACAGATAAATAAATTAAACAGATAAAGATTACAACCAATAAATAAATAAATTCCTAAAAAAATAATAAGACAACAAAAATGTAATAATACATGACAAACAAATATAAACAACAAATAAATAAACCTTAAAAGAAGAAACGGACACTCGACCCCCCACAAACAAAGACATAAAATGAGGAACAAAAATTATCTTCAGCCTCTCCTTCGCAACCTTCTTTCCTTCAGTCGTATTTAGAATATGGTGATTTGATGTTGATAATATAATAAAGGTGATGCGATGATATAAAAAAGAGAAGAAAACCCTAATTACAAAGCTTATTTTTGAGTTTGAATGAAATAGTAAAACATAACAGCTCAATTTTCCTTAATTTTAATTTTTTAACTATTTAATTTATTGATCTGCTGTGTCACTCATCGATTTACCACATACATTTTTTTTATTAGATTAAATAATTTTAAAACTAAATTGAATTGATTTTGAATTAAAAAATACATAGACAGAAAAAACGTAAATTTACATAAACAAATAAAATATTTAAAGTTTTTTTATTATTTAAAATGTAACATGTCTCATAATCTAATGATTCACCTAGAACCAATCTATTAATCATCAAGTTGGAGTAATTTATGTCATTTTTTTTCTTTATTAAAATGAGTAATTAATCAAAATCGATCCGACTCAATCTGTCTACTCTCTAACTATCAATACTTCATAAACTCACCCTTTTAAAAAAACACATCATAATTCATAGTAAGTATTTTAATAAGTACATTAATAAAATTAATTTAGAAAAAAGTATAATAGTAATATTGTGAACATAAAAAAACAATAGTACACAGTAGTAAGTAGTAACTATCAAAGGGTTCTGACAAATGAATATTCACGAGTAAGTGATGAGCATAACCTTTTACTCTCGTTTTTATAGTGTCAGTTTGTTAGAGATCCAATGTGCTTTTACTAGGTGTGAAAAACTGATTAAGAACAAAAAGTTGAAACAAGTTTTGATGAAAGAATCCAAAGGATAATATATATATATATATGAAAATAAATTGACATTGATCTGAATGAGAATGACAGGTTGAGTATAAAAATCACCATATTAATAGAAACCATCTCACTATACTATATTAAATAGCGCCTACCATTGTATATTGCTTTCTTGATGGATAATAATACCCTAGCTACATGAAGAATGTCCCTCACTTCCAAATTTTTAGTCCTATTAACATCACTCGTCTAAAATTTGTCACTGTTCATTCTTACACAATAATAGTTACTGATGGTGATTGAAAACTTATTTTTTGGATATGTAGAAAATTGTCGTTGCATTTTTCAATTTCTTTTTAATTAATATTAAATTATACTATCACGTCTTTCCATGCAAATGATGGGATTACCTCAAACAACCTTCAAAGGGTTCATTTATTATTATTATTTATTAATTTATTACTTATTCAGTGGGGTATTTCCTTAATTGTATTTTTTTTCCTACTCTATGGTTATTCTATTTTATTTTCACACAAATGATAGTTAAGTAAGTTATCCTTTCGGTGTTGTCAAAAATTAATTAGTAGATAAGATTTTGAAATTAGGAGTTTTTTTAGGATAAGAAAACAAGAGAAAGAATAAGTAGAAATATTAATAATATAAGCAAATTTCTTGACCCACAATTTTTTAATTTTCATTGATCATTATGCTCTGCTGATGTCTGCAAGTATAATAGGTCTGATGCATGAGAGCCAAAGTGGGGACCACTTATTTAGGGGCTCATGAGTCATAATTCATATACACATCATACATGCACTTGCATGATTGGGACCCCTTGCTTTTGAAAAATAAACCCTCTTTTCCTTTTCTCTTTTTGAAATTTCACTTTTAATTCATTTATCTCTTTAATTCTATAGTACCATAGTAAATTTCAGTAAAACAAATATAAAATTAATAAGATTGGTGTACCAAAAAAACAAAAAGAGATAATCATTACAAAAAATATTATATACTTCTTCTATATATAATATTTTTTTTTCTTTCTGGTGGGAGTATATATATATATATAAAAGTGATAATATCAAAGGAAATAATTTGGACAAATATATTTAGAGTTATGAAAGCATTAAAGTTGGTGTTACGGTGGTTGGTTCTGTATTCCTTAGCAATTTAATTGCTTTATCTTCAAACTCAGGCATCCAACCACAAAAAATTCCCAAATAAGTTAATAAAGAAAAAAATAAAATGGAAAATTGAGAAAACGACAAAAAGATATTTAATGGAGAATTGAGCAATGAGATCCCTCCACCCGTTTTCTTGTCTATCATCATCTTAGCTACTTTTTAATTTTTTCTTTCTTTCTTTTTTTCTTATTAAACAAAAATAAATTAATTAAGCATTGTAGAAGGAGACGTTTCCTCGTTTTTCAGCTGTTTGTATCTTCTGACACACTTTGATTGCATTTTTTCATTATATATTTTTATTTTTATAGATTTCTCAGCACAACAAAACCTCTCTCTCTCTCTCTCTCACTCTTTTTCCTTCAAAAGTTCTCTGTTGCTCATCTAAGTTTTCTTATGCTTGGCTTGCATCAAATGATTTGAAAAGAAAAGGGTCAAATCAAATTAAGTTCTTCTCTACTCATCTTATTCACAGGTACAATTTTCTCATTAAAACAAAAAGAAAAAAGATAAATCTCACTCACTGAATCAACTAAACTTCATTGTTTCCACAAAATTCTCCTACCCCATAATTTATATATTTAAAAAATTGTTTTTTTCTTCAAAAAATGTGTAGATAATGAGATGAATAAAGATGGGTTTCTTTTTCCCAACTCTTTCTTTTTTTTCTTTCTGAGTTTGGGTTGAAAATTGCAGAGATTTGAGTCTGACATAGAGGTTTTCTCTTAATTTGTAAGTGGTGAACTTAATTCCAAATATAGTTATATAGATTCCATATACATGTTGACATGTGAGTTTGATTCATCTAATATACATATATCTTCCTTTTGATTTGATGTGTTCTTATTTCTAAGTATATTATTTTGGTAGTTGAGACTAACTGTGCGTGCGTGTGCTTTGTCTATGTTTAATTCTCTGTATCCAAAATCTATTCTAATTGAAAATTCTTCTTTCCTTTGCAGTTACAAAGATCATGATACACGTGCACCCTCCAATATCATTCACACAAGGTATATATACATAATATATCATTTCGTATAAACTATATAATATATAATTATCTCCTTTTCTTTCTTGTCTCAATCTATATCTTTCTTTCCATCACTATTTTTTATATATCTCTTCTCTTTCTTTATTTGTTTCATCTCTTCTTCCAATTTTGAACTTTTCATGAAAAACCATGCACAAAAAAGAAACCAATATATTCAGATTCATCATCAATTATTGGGAGTTTAGTTGTTTAATGAGTTGATCCACAAATTACATACTCAGATTTATCGTACGGTGTTAGTTGTATACACAATTGCATGTGTTTTTGAGCTACTTGTTTTTTTTTTTTTTTTTTTTATGTTGTGTTGGAAACATGTGGTTGTGTTGTGTTGGATGTGAAATATGAAAGGTTATTGTAACTAATTATTAACGTACTTGTTTCTCTTTTCATCTTTTCAGTGAAGTAACAAAAACAAAAACATATTTTTACTCAAAAATAACCGATGGCGACGTACTTTCATGGTAATAATAATTCCGACCAAAGTGGCGGCGCCGACGGACTCCAAACACTTGTTCTAATGAATCCAACCTATATTCAATATTCCGACACTACACAACAACCACCACCACCATCTCACTCCTCCACGGGTAACCTTGTTTTTCTCAACTCCACAACCACCAACAACAACTCCTATTCACCTCACGCGCCGCCTTCTCACACTCAACAATTCGTCGGCATCCCTCTCACAACAAATTCACAAGACATCAACAACCAACACTCTATTCACGCGCACCATGACGTTCCTTCCTTGCATGGCTTCCTCCCCCACATGCAGTACAATCAGTGGAACTCAATTGACACCAACGCGGCGGCGCGTGAAACACCACGCGCTCAGCAAGGATTGTCTTTAACCTTATCTTCACAGCCAGCAAGGTTCGTTTCTTTTCGGGAGGGTGGTGCTATGCCTGGTGGTGGGTCGCCTTCACCGTCGCCGGGTTCGGGTGTTACTAATAATAATAATGGCGGCAGCAATTCAGGGATTCATAGTGTGGTGGTGAGTTCGAAGTATTTGAGAGCTGCACATGAGCTTCTAGAAGAGGTTGTGAATGTGAATAGTGGAATTGAATTGGGAAAGAAGAGTGTTGGTAGAGAGAAGAACAAGGTGATTGGAGAGTCATCGGGAGGAGATGGATCAATTATTGGTGGTGGTGAGGGAAGTGGGAAGCGTAGCATTGAGCTATCAACATCTGAAAGACAAGAAATTCAGATGAAAAAAGCAAAGCTAATCAACATGCTTGATGAGGTATTATAATTAATCTCTTCACTTTACTAACATCATTTTTGTTATTTGCACGAGTTAATAATTAGTTAAGACTATGGCATTATTTCTTTCTTTTGTTTTTGTTTTTGTTTTTATGTCTTATACTATGGCATTATTTCTATGTGGAGCAAGAATGGTTACACGTATCATGCTTTCATTGATTTATCATGCAATGGGATGATTGAAAATTAAGTGCTACTAAAATCATCTCCAATGCAATTTTTCTTATTTGAGTATTTAAGTGGATTTCATCACTTGTCCACACATCACTCTCTCTCTTTTATTTTTCCAATTTCTTTTTCATGGGAAATGTTATTATTTTAATTAGTACTCTTGATGTCTTAATATACTTAAAAAGTTAAATATAAATAATTTTTTACTTATAAATTTTTATGTTGTGATGTGAATAAAACCTTAATCCTTGATTACTCTATTCCTTAACTATGTTATTTCAACTTTAAGCCAATCTTGTATCACATATATAAGGTTATTATATCCCACAAATCAATTCCGTCGATATAACTTTAGTATGATAACTCGATCAACATCTAATTCGGTACCTCAAATGGAGGCTCAATTTGATGGATACATAATTCATACTTAATCTCAAGAATACCTATAGAGATAACATATCTCTTATCTTCATCGAGTATCAACAATGATATTTGTATTTCTATAACTTTTCTATATATTCAACATTTCATTTTCTTTTTCTTTCTAATTCTTTTCACATCACCAACATATTATCACATCACTCTTTTTATTTCTATGTCTCTTAAGGTATACACAAGATGTATGGGTGTACTATCAATATTTTTTCTATAGCATTTATGGATTATAATTGGGACAAAGTCTGAAGGGACCATTAATAGTTAAAAATTGTATAAAATTTCAATGATAACAAACATATTTCATACAAGTAGAAGTTTATGATTCTCTCCATTTTCAAAGTTGAGAAAATGACTTTCGAATATGTATCGATCCATCAAATTAAACTCGTCTTATTGACATCAATTAGGTCATTGTTTCAAATGTAAAGATGGAGATTGTCGTGAACTTCTACTTTTCAAAAATATTGTCAATCGTTGTTAAAATTTCGAGTAATTTTTAAACAATAGTCCATATTAGACCATGTGTAGTGGTTGTCCTCGAAAGAACTCAATTATAAATTATAATTGGATATTGGGTTATTAGTGATATTAATTTAGTATATTTTTTGGAGGTGGTTCTTGATGTTCTCCTGTACTAACATACTTATAGACACTTTTGTTGCTGTGTACTTTGGTTGATGATAATCTCTACATATTGATATAAATTATTGTGTGAATTGAGTGTGATGTAATCTTAGTGGTTAAAGATTTGGAGTAATTGATTTGATTGAAGGTGGAACAAAGGTACAGACAGTACCACCATCAAATGGAGGTTGTGGTTTCATCATTCGAACAAGTTGCAGGGATTGGTTCCGCAAGGACATACACTGCCCTTGCACTACAAACAATCTCCAAGCAATTTAGGTGTTTGAAAGATGCCATAGCTGGACAAATTCGTGCTACAAATAAGAGTTTGGGAGAAGATGATTGCTTTGGAGTTAAAATTGAAGGTTCAAGGCTTAAATATGTAGATCATCAATTACGTCAACAACGTGCTCTTCAACAGTTGGGAATGATCCAGCATAATGCTTGGAGACCCCAAAGAGGATTGCCTGAAAGATCTGTTTCTGTTCTTCGCGCTTGGCTCTTTGAACACTTCCTTCACCCGTAAGGAACACTTGTTTATATTTTGTTATAGAGGGAGTATAATGTATATTTCAATAATGAATTCTATGCTCATATATTACTGAATTTGGTTTCAGTTATCCCAAGGATTCAGATAAGCTCATGCTTGCAAAACAAACAGGACTTACTAGGAGTCAGGTAATCAATAGCTCTTAATGCATTCATCTTATGAACAATTTTTCTTCTTATTTTGGAACTTTTAAAATGTTAATAAAATTTGGTTGAATTAGTTACTTTATGTGACTAATATTGTATCTAATACAGGTTTCAAATTGGTTTATAAATGCTCGAGTTCGGCTTTGGAAGCCCATGGTGGAAGAGATGTACTTAGAGGAGATGAAGGAGAATGAACTAAATGGGTCAGAGGATAAATCAAGCAAGAGCAATGAAGATTCCTCTATGAAAATAGCTTCACCTCAAGACAAAGTTCTTACTTCTGAAACAGATGTTAAAGGTTACAATTCCACACAAGAAGTTTCCATAAGCCAAGACACTAGTCCAATAATTTCAGTTTCTAAAAGACAACAAACATCACCACTTGGTGGAAATGTTAGAAACCAATCAGGATTCAGCTTCATTGGGTCATCAGAACTAGAAGGAATAGCACAAGGAAGTCCTAAAAAATCAAGGAACCATGAACTTATGCATTCTTCAAATAGTTTCCCTTTAGTTAACATGGATGTTAAACACAATGAGGGAAATAATGAGGAAATTTCAATGAAATTTGGTGATGAGAGGCATAGTAGAGATGGTTATTCTTTTATGGGAAACCAAACAAACTTCATTGGTGGATTTGGACAATACCCAATTGGTGATATTGGTAGGTTTGACTCAGAACAATTCACAACACCAAGGTTTTCAAGTAATGGTGTTTCACTCACTCTTGGTCTTGATTCAATACAAGGAACTCATCAAACATTTCTACCAAACCAAAACATTCAACTAGGAAGAAGCCTTGACATAAGTGAACAAAATGAGTTTGGTTCCATAAACACTTCTTCTCCTCATTCTACAGGTCCTTTTGAGAGTATCAACATGCAAAACCCAAAAAGGTTTGCTGCACAGTTGTTACCAGACTTTGTGTCCTAAAAATAAAGACATTTGAAGGGGTGAGCAATGTGGTTGGTTGCACACTAGCAGCACTCACTGTTTCTGGCTTGCTCAAATTTCTTTCTTTTTATCTCTGTATGATGACAGGGAGTATTGAAAAATTGTAGTGTAAAGAGAAAGAAGGAATTTTACTTTAGTATAGGTTTATACCCTACATAGAACCATTTGAATTCTTAGATTTATAGCTTAGGATTTGATGGTATATGGTTGAGGTTGTATATTATTTTTGTAAGTTCTATAGGTGGGATGAGATAGATATGGGTTGATGGTGATGTCATAAATTTTTATTTGGTAAAGATACAAATATATCTTTGAATTGGGAATATATGTTGTGGTGTTGTGCAATATCCTCTGCTGTCTATTGAAGAAATAAGAACCAATTAATTGCCATTTACATTTTTAAGAACTATCAGCCTGTTGTAGTGGCTAATTGGGGATGAAGATACAAGAATATAAATGAAAATAAATAATTGAACTATTTGTATTTACAAGGAGAAGGCTACAAATATATACAGTCGAAGATTACGTTTTGAATAATAGAACTATGAGCCTACAAATTGTCCCATGGCAGTGCTCAGCAGTGCGCCATTTGTTTGAGACATTGCAATGTCCTTCAATTTGGCTCGTTGTTTTGCGACATACCTTCATAAAAACTGATATATTATTGCGGAAACGTTTGTGTCATACAGTTTTACATATACTAAGCTTGCGGTAGTGACATGCATGTTGCAAAAGTGTAGCTCAGTTTTAATCTCACACGAATGGGTTAAGCTATACAATATTCATTATGAGGTTGCAAGTTAAGTTAAGAACATAAAAACATACAAGCTCCACTCAACTGCATTTTGGGGATAGTGAAGAAAGTCGACCTATAGGGGTTAAGTTACTATTTATAAATGAAGGAGTAACACACTTTCTCATACGTACAGCTTCTTAATGTTTTTCTACCAGAAACGTCTTATTGATATCCACCCTCTTTCTCTGCTATATACAGAAGCAATTCAACAACTTTACTAAAGTTCCAAAAAATACTTCGGGTCATGCCAGCTACATAAATTATCTTGCATGTTACTTTACATTGTGACACAAATTTAAACTTCTTTCTTAGCAATTCAAAAACTTTGCACCACTATCTCACACAAGCAAATATCAGCTTCTATTTTATCTTTAACCTTCATATGATGCTCATTAGAACCAAGGAAAGTGTTTCTTTGATTTGTAGTTTCACCTTTCTCCATACCTGTCAAAAGTAAAGTTGAACTGTCTTTTTTAGATGTAAATAATAAACACCATAGGACATCATTCGTATGCATAATTTTGTGTTGGGCAGTTAGCAAACCATGCAACACTCTCCTATTCGAGCGACATCTCCATGTAATTCAAATAGCCCAAGCAAATTCATCAATTAGTATAAGTCAGCTATGCATTCTTTTGCTTACCGCCTTTCTCTGAAATCAATCATTTCAAAAATACATTCTTTACGGTTCACAGTTAGAACTACAATTTTTTGCATACTCTTCAAAGCAATTTACATTGATTTAATGTGAATGGAGAAAATTTAATTTAGACGCCTCTACAAAAATACTCCATTCACGTGCAAAAAAGAGACGCTGTTCTCTTTTAAATGCCTTCACTAGGCAGGAATTTTAGATTGCTACTCTAATCTTAAGGAACAGAATTTGGGAATGCATCAAATTGAGTGTGTGATGACATCCTCTTCCTCTAGCAATGATAGTCTTCTCCTAGCAACCTTTGACCTGTAACACCATACTTCAAATGCCTCGGTTAGGTCTGGATACCGGATATGCTCATTTCCTAACCATTCTGTCAAAAGCTCTGCCTGATCCCCTGATGGCAACGCAAGAATGATAGAGACAAACGAGGATTCAAGGGATTGCCACATTTCACCGTCCATTTTAAGCAACACAGCACTCTCACAGTTCATCATGGTGGAATCAATCATTGGTTTTGCAACCCTCACAAATGGAAGCCACATTTTCAAAACCTGAAGACGTTTTGCAGTTGGTAATATAACAGTACCATAAGCAATTGCCTCTAAAACCTTTGATGCTACCTCAATGGCTCTCAACTTTATCTCAACGACTTCAGTTGTAGAACCTCCTTGTTCAAGTACTTTGACAATCTTTTCTGATGCATCAAACCAACATTCAACAAAATCTCTCATTATTTCCAACTTACTCAATATCTGACAAACCCAAGACAAATCAGTCAAATAGGATTGAAACAGCGGGATGTTCCCTGCCTCAGAAAGTGATTCTGTGGAACCACAGAATAAATGTATCAATGAGTTGTTAAACCCGGAAAATAGTCTGTTTACACATTGTTTTACCTCAAGTTTAATTTCATCATCAGCGATCAACAAAGGGGCATCATCGTCCTCAGTTAGCATGTACTCAAGTTGCTCTTGTGCAGAAGATTTGAGATCATTCATCGACGGTGGAGGGGACGAAGTAGCAAAGCGGATGGCTGAGAGAAAGATGTTTTTGATAGCGGACTGGTTAACGGGTTGAAGTCTAGCTAGGATAGGCTCTGCTTGTAAACCCATGGGAGGTACAATTTTCAATATCTCCTCCTCTTCAGTCTCTTCCCATGTAACTGCTTCTAAGTAATTGACAGAAGCAGCAACAATTTTGGGGCATTGGAGGTGAACAGCGACTTGGAGAATGCCCAAGGCATTTGTAACACCATGCCAGAAATCATCGAGCGAAGCATCAATGACAATGTAGAGAAGGCGAATAAAATTAACATGGTAATCAAAATCTGATTCTTGGCAATAAATATCAACACAGTTGCGTGAACCTAGGATCTGACATGTTGGCCAGTTATCAGAAAGACGGTCAGCAAAATACTTGCAATTTTTCACAAGTATCTCGGAGTGACAGTAAAGCCAATCATCTCGACCTTCCTGAGTGCGTAGCCTCACCACAACATCGCTACTTGATCGATCACCAATTACACAGGTAACATCCTTATCTTCTTTATCCTTGATTAAAAAGGATAATAATATAATTACTAATTACTAATTACTAATTACTAATTAGAGAGAGTCTAAGACCATAAATATAGGAGTGGAAAAGGAAACTTACAGTAGGGTCCATTGAAATCAAGATGAAGCAAAAGTAGTAGACATGAGAAAACCTGAAATTAGAAAAGAAGAATTAGAGTTAGTTGAAGAGAAAGGGAAAAGCGAATGGATCTTGGAGAGGTTAGGTTAGATGGAAGTATGAAATGCAGTTGAAGGAAAGATGGTTAGAGAATAGAGTGAGTGGAAGAAGAAGAAAGAGGAAACCCTGAGACTGAGGGAGTCACTGAGGATGAAAGGTAGCTAACCGATCCTATATTGGAAACCCATTTGCTATTTATATTTATTATTATTTATTATTATTATTTGCCAACTTGTTGCCATACATAATCCTAGATAATCCCTCAATTCATTACCACCTCGACTTGTTTCGTTGCACTCAATTTCTTTTTTTTTAATTCAAAGATAACATTTATTATTGTGTGAGATAAAATTAACTAAAACACCTGCACTCAAATGCTATTATATTTAAAAATAATAATTAAAACAATATTTGTAATTTTAATTACTCGTTAAATCAAATATATATATAATTTTCAAACTATACAAAACTCACATATAAATAAAATTAATCTATATATTTTAAATTATTTTTAACATCAAATTAATTCTTTTAAATCTTACTTGATTAATAAAATAATTTATTACAAAATTTAAAATTTTGTATTATATTTTTCTTTAAACTTCTTACTTTAATGTCGAATCATATATTTAGACATGTCAACTGAATGATGATTATTTTAATATTTAGATTAGATATATATACTTCATAATTATTTAAATTGCACCACAAACATCATTCCTATTTGATACTAGATTGTATTGAAGACAAAGTTACTTCAAACACCGTGGAACTTTTTATAGTATTGTCATTGAACTTGAATTTAAAGATCTATTACTTTAGTCTTTTTTTAAGAATTGAAAAAGTGACACGATTAATATCGCTTTGATAAAAACAACAAAAAAATAAATATGGATCTTTTAAAATTAAATTTGTCAAATCGACACTAACTAGATCACAATCTAAATCATAAGAACAAGGAGGATCGTAAACTTTTATTTTTCAAAAATATTATCACTCGTTGATAGAATTTTAAATAATTTTTAAATACTAATTCAGAATGAATCATATTATGTTGTGTGTGTCTACCAAAATACTCGTTAGAGATTAGTTAAAAGATAAAGGATAAAAATTTAATTGTTGGATAAAAATAAAGAAACTTTTATGATACATTCACAATTAAAAGGATTTTGGTATATTCGCTCTATAAATTAATAAATAAAAGACAATTTTTATGAATTAAAGATTTATTTGTTGACTTTTCTATCTTAAAAATATTATTTCGTAAGAAAACACATTTTATTATTTATATAATTTTATGGTAAAAATATTCAATATTTACTATTAAGAATAATAAAAATTAAAAAAAAAATATTACATTGATACTTTAATAAATAATATTTAATTATTATAATTATAAATTAATAAAAAATATAATTAAAAATTTATTTAACTTTTAATTTAAAAATTAAATATATAAATATATGTCGATTGGACTCTAAAGGAGGGGTGCGCAATCGGAATAGGTGTATGTGCTATAAATTCTGCAAGGGAGAGCCCAAAGCAGGGGGCGTATGTGAAGAAGCTACCCACTATAAATCTTCAAACAAATACACTTATTATAATGTTATTCCCTTTTGACCAAAAAATATATTATAATGTTGTTCCTTAGAAGGTGGGATTGGAAATGTAATATTTCTATTACTATATGTTAGCTTCAAGTTTTGAAAAATTATTCATAGGTAGGTATTCTTTATTCTAAGGAATGTTAGTTACACAAATTTTTGTATCTTGTTATTCCCCGATTAGAGTGTGGAAACTAACATTCCCATGAGAATAAAACTTAAATAACTATAAGTTTCCACTACCACTCACTTTTTAAATAAATTTCTTTATAATTTACCAAGTTTTAAAAACATTATTAAGAAATCAAAATTCTTACCAAACACATAAATTGGAATGTTGTTCCTAAAATAACCGTTGTAAGGAATATATATCTGAAAAAATCTTTGACGTTAACACACCGACTATACATCTTAAAAAGAAAAAGAAAAAAATAGATATAATCATATAATAGATTTTATATATTAATAATGTGACAAAAAAATAGAAAAAATAAAATATTAAATAATTATATACAAAATTAAATATACAAGTATCATTACTCTATAATTTGATACCTTGAAACAACCACACCATGTGAAAGTGCATAAATTTATAGTAACTTAAAGTTTTTGTTTTTATATTTTGACTAGAAAGTAGGCTTCTAATATTTGTATGCAATGTCAAAACTAAACTTCTAATTGAGTTTTTTTGTGTGGATGGGCTATAGTACCCCTTTTCTTAAATGGTTATGACGATCTCGAGATGAGTGCATAGCAAGCTAACTTGTATCATATAAATTATTGATTACTTCATTTTTAAGTGTAAAGTGAGCTATAGAGTATTATCTACCTTAAATTGATATATCATCCTTTTGTTTTAAATTTATCATAACAAAAAAAAATTGTGGATTAAGTATGTCACTCTAACATACTACATTAAAGATGATCTTAAATCGACGTTGAACATTCCATACTAAAATCTGTTACTGTGAGATGATCACGAGAACTGATTACTTTTCATCATATGCATATTTTTCCTTTACTTTTAGTCTTATTTATCTTTAATCATTAGTTAATTTGAAGAGTTATTTGATATATTTTGTTGATTTTAGTTCTTGAATTTAATGAAATGTTTATGTTCTTATTTACTTGATTAAGTAGAGATTTTTTCGTAGTTTTGTGTTGTTTATTTGTTTTAATGCAATGATGAATTTTGATGAGAAATCAACATGACCTATATGAAATATTTCAGCCATGTCTCGAGTTGTAGATGTTCAATTGGAGTCAAATCAAATACAAATGAAAGTTAATATTTATAGCTACAACTTTAATAAAGACACCAGAATCTAATTTGGACTCAAAAGAGGAGAAAAATGCCGTATGCGTAAGACAAAATAGATTTTGCATTTTGCGTCTGAAGCGCAAAATGTACACCTATGGTGCATTTCCGCATCACTAACTCTGTCAAATTGCACGTCAAGCACAAATCTCGTACCTGGAGCGTGTGGCACGCGACTTAATGTATAAAAATACGTTTTTTTCTCTTCGCTTTTTAGGTATCTTTTGACTATTGGGAAGTTGGAAACTTGTATTCTAACAGAGAAACTTATATACGACTTTTTCTAACACAATTCGAGAAGTTTTATCAAGAATCATTCATGAATCTTTCTTATAATTCTTCTTTAATGTCTATCTTTTGTATCTTTGTCTTGAGTAACCAAACCTTATTTGTTAGGGATGAGTGAAACAAGATGAAACCCTTCGAGTTATATGAACAAGTTTTATTGAATTGTTTTTCTCATATATGTGCTTAATGTTTTTTCTTGTTTGATCACCTTTAAAATGTTTTACGATTCGTATTTTGAAACAGAAGTGGACTTTACGAATGCTTGAGATGAGAAATTCATGATATTGTATTATAGGGATAGATGCATGTCATGAAACCAAGTGAATTAATTGCAGATGCAATAGTTTAATAAGAGAATTTTTGTAGTGTAAAACTTAATTTTGATCTTAAATTCACTAAGAAATTAAGGGTTACTTTGGAATTAAAGGTTCTGTCACTAAGACATTAGAGTTACAATAATAAAGAGAATTCCATAATAGTTCAATAAAGGAATTTAGTAACTATGATCAAATTAGAAACCAATGTTGGATTCGAAGTGAAACTTACCCATAACATTTTTGTTATTATAAAACTTCAATTATATTACTCTTGTTAATTTTAAATATTATTTCAATCAATTCAAAAACTTTTTGTTCAATTTTAGTAATTAAAAATGGCTCGATAGTAAAATGTAATCATTGAATTCGACACTCAGTACTATCGTTTTATTATTAATTGTAATGATTGAGTAAACATATTGAAACACTCTTAAGAACGAACAAGACAATAATGTTGGAAAAAATTATACTTCGAGAACACCACAATATTGTGATAGACTCCCTTTGGTATCAAACTTATTTGACACATTGGCCCTAGTTACTCTTACCTAATGAATACAAATTCAGAATATCCCATTAGGTTAGATTAACTTTGGCCACCACTTCACCCGGTAGATGACAATAATCTTTCTGCAGTATTTTCTCAACCATAAAGGTTATGGACACTGGCAACCATGAAAGGTACACAATCATTAATTTTCGTGTCAAATACTATGAACAATACCTTCAATTTTATCAAATCCCACAAAATATAAAAAAAAAACACAAAAAATAAATAAATAAATAAATAAATAAATAGACACAACTAAAATTGAGTATATATCTAAACATTTTAAGATTTACTATTTGTAAGCATCAAGCCATAAGATTGCATTTAGAATCCTTAAAATATGAGGAATTTTATTGTCTATGTTATGAAAATTTATTCGAAGAATTAAAAGTTATAAAATTGTTTTTAATCGTTGAATCAAAATCAAGTTTTATAATACTTAGGATTTCGTACTTTGTAGACAACAACAAATTTTATCCCACTAAATAGAGTGGACTAAGTGAGTCAAACAACAACATAACGTTTTATCATATACTAGCAAGAAACTCATGATATTGCACGGATGACACATTGTTGATATTTTACATGTGTATCGTGTAGATTTAAACAAAAAATCTTATTTTATTTATGAATGACAAATATTTATTCAATATTTTATATATTAGAGAAAAATATTTATTATTGGCAATATTTTTTTTGTGTATTAGAGAAAAATATTTATCCAATATTTTGATTGTATTTATCAATGACAACGATTTATCCCGTACTTTTTTAATATTTGTCTCGTACTTTTTTAGGTATTAGTAGCAAATACTTAAACTAAAATTTTTATATTTAACACTCACTATATTTGTTTTGTGTAATTTTTTATAGCTATCACTAACAAATATTTGTTTCATGTTTTTTTAATAGTGTTTGAAATTGAAAGAAAGAAGAAGAAAAAAAACCAACAAACATTTATCATGTCATTTTTTATACTTATTAGTCATGTAATTTTATTAAAAATACAATATTTTTTTATATTTATTATTAATAAATATTTATCCTATATTTTTTAATAGCGTGCAAAATTGAAAGAATGAGGAAAAAAATAAAAAATAAAAGATTATTAAATATTTTTCTCGCGAAACTATTATCATTTTTTTGTGTAATTATGTTATTGTCCTGTTATTTTGTAGCAGTTTTATATTTTTTTTTTCAGCTTTTTTGTGCAGTTTTTTTTTATGTGTGCTAGATTTGTTTTACAGTTTTATTTTTGCAGTTACTTACATGCAGTTTTTTTTTTAACAGTAACCCTTAAAATATATTATTATTTAATACTTAAATAAAACAAAAAGACCAAAATTTGAATATACAACATTCTATAAGTTTATTTATTTTCAGCTCATTAATCTATAAGTTTTTTTTAATAGTTTCTTTTATATCGTTCTAAATCTTCTTCTACCTCTAGCAATTTTAGCAATTTGACTATCTTCATAATTTACAAATCTCCTCTCCAATTACATAAACATATTAAATTGAATTTCTTCCATCTTTTTTATATAAGTGTTATCTTAACTCTCTCTCTCTCAAGTGATCATGAAATATTTTATCTTGTCTAATTTTTCAATACATCAAATACAACATTTATCTCTACTACCTTTATTTTATCTTTATGTTGATTTTTACGGTGGAACACTATCTCATATAACATTGTGGATCTTAAAGATATGTTGTAAGTTCCCTATCTCATATAACATTGTGTATCTTTTATAGTTGTGTTGGAAGTTCCCTGACAATTGATACTACATACTTTGCAGACATTTACTTATTTTTCTTATGTATAGCTTATAGAATAACAATACTATTAACTACTTTTGGTATTGTCGTATACGTAGAGATGTGTTTTCTAAATTAAAATTAATGAAATTTTATTTGCCTATTTGTTAAAAAAAATTATTTTGATTTTTATCGAGAATGATTATTTTATTGATTTTTATAGATTACTTATTAATGATTAAAAGGCCATGGGCATAATTTATTATATATAAAAAAGACAGTATCATTTTTCTCATTTACACACACGAGACATCTTAGAGACCACCCTCCTTCTCATAGACCTCTAATTGTCCAGCACCACCATGCTACTTTTAGAAAAAGGGCGTTGCTAATATATGTTTTAAATCAAAGAATTTAAAAATAAATAAAATTATTTTTTTTTAATATATTCTTAGAGCAAATGTTAGCAATTTACCTGAAAAGAATACCAAGAGTAGACTTTGCAAAAGGATTAAACCGGACAGTAAAATTGTTTGTTGGAATTATAAATTGTCTGTTTTTTTTTTTTTTTTTTTGAGAGAGAGGAATTATAGATTGTCTTTGAGAAAAGTACAAACTCATACCAAAATTTGACTCTTTATGATTTAATAGCGCTTTATCACAATCTAAGGCCTGCACTTGTTAGTTTTTGGGTTTATATTTTAAAATTTTAAAGAATGAAATTTGGTTTTGAGTTTTGTGTTTCATTTTTCAATTGAGTTTTAATACTTTTGGTTAAACCACTATTTTTTTATCTAGTGTTGTTATAAACTCATCCAATTTAAAAAATTATTAGCATAATAAAAATTACAACAAAAATAATAATTAAACCTAAACATATAATAAAAATATCAATTTTGATGTCACATACTTATGAGCTTATTCATAATTTTAATTGTTGACAAATGTTGTCCATTAGTTCCATAAACTACAGACAATTAAGATCTCCATAAACTCGTCATGTACCATTATTTAAGTATCACAAATTGAGTCATGGACTATCATCTATCACACTAATGAACTTAGAAAATGCAACGAAATATCAAAGAATAAATAAAATAAAGACAGATTTAAAACGTAAGAAGATATGTTGTCCTTAATTATTTATTTACCAAAGATAAAAATATAATTATTCAACAAGCTCTTTCAAAATAATTTTATATTACGTAACTATGAGAATATTATTATTGTTAACCCGTTAAAATAAATAAAAAAGGAAAAAGATAATTTGTTTATAAAAATCGATTAACATTGTTTTTAGAATCAAAACCGAGTTCTTATTTCTCACTATGTAACATGGTACAACCACTAATATATATATATATATATATATATATATATATATATATATATATATATATATTAGTGGTTATAAGGGGGTTGAGATGAGCAATCGACTAAAATTCTAATTTTTTTACGGCACTAAATCTTTTAACTTTAGTAATGATAGTTAAAACATATATAGATATTAAAGTACAATAAAATACTTAATTAAAATTATATTCAAATAATTTCTTTTACAATATCTCCTTGAATTAAAATAAAATAATATAATACTGAGTCAGTTGAAGATATTTATTTATTTTTTAATGTATTTACATCTTATAGAATAATATAAAAGTTTATTTAAATTAAAATTATTAAAATATTATTTGAAATCTAATAATTCATATGATAAATTAAATAGTCTTGTTTTAATTTTTATTTTTTTAGTAAAAAGATTGAAATAATTTTTCTAGAAAAATCTTAATTACAATTGAATTATTAATAATTTTTAAAAAAATAATATTTAAATAATTACAAAAGCATAATTTTTTTATTCTATAAAAATACTTAAATAGGAGATCGAAATTATGATCAACTATTAGATGGAATTAAAGTAGTGCTGATCTACAATGTCAAATTAGTGATCGATGACCTTCAAAAATATGTGTTAGTTTGAAAAAAAATATAAGTTTATTTTTGTGATTTTGACTTTTTAAAACTTAAGTAAAAATATATTTTAAAAATAAATAAATAAACAATTTATAATCTTTATTTTACTTCGAAAAAAGTTTTATTCTCAAATGATAACTTTTATAATTGAAAACCAAAATTTTCAACCTTTTCCAAAAAGTACCTATGTGCATTAAATGTAGACACGACGGTCAACAAAAAGTGCCTATGTGCATTGAATGTGCATTAAAAGTGCCAATATTTTGATCATTTTGAATTATTAAATAAAGTAAAATCTACTAGATATCATATTTATTAAAGATTTAGAAGTTAGATAATATGTATTTCATTTTTGGATTCAAATACCTTTTTATTTTTATTTAAAGTGATAATAAATATTACAATTATTAAACATAATTAATTTTATATTTTTTATTAAAATTATTTTTATATGGAGATAAAATAGTAAAGAAATTTATACATAATTAACTATAAAAAATGTTATTAAGTTATAGCTTAACAATGTCGGCATTCGGGTAAAGTTAGATCTTACAAATATCTCTATTAAAATTCTACTCTTTTTTCTTTCAACAAAATGCAAAAGATTTAAAAAATGTGAGTTCCTAAGATGCATTCACAAATTCACAAATTTAAAGATTTTAGTACGTTGTTTCTTAAATGAATAAATTTTTGATTATTTTTATAAATCAAAACCTATTTATCAACTTTTTTATTTAAAAAAATATAATTTCATAAGAAAAAATAATGTTTTATCGTCAAATTTTAACATAAAAATATTTAATATTAACTATTATAAATATAAAAAAGTTAAATTTTATTTATCCGAGTTTTGTAAAATAATATTTAGTTATTATAAATTTTTAAATAATAGAAACTCTTAAAAAAATTATTTAATTGCTAATTAAAGGAAAATTGTAACAATTGTCTCAAAGCACTTATTAAGAGTTTAAATGTAGAAAAAATATATTAAAAATTGTATAATTTATATTTTAAAATTATAAAAAGTGTAATTTTTTTTTTTAGTTTCCTTAACAAAAAACTAATTAACATTACCTATATTATAAAAACCAAATATATTCGCGTATATATGAATTTCGAATGTAAAACAGAATTTGTTTAAAAAAATTATCTCCCCTTTCCTTTCATTTATTAAATTCTCTCTATTTTCTCGATAGTAACAAATTAACCCTTAATTAAATACACCTCTCTTATGCTCTTTGTACAGAATATAGTTTCTTCTTAAGAAAAAAGCAATTATTATTTTGACACAAATTTGTATAAACAAACGATTTTTAATTTTATTTAGTTTTCCTTTTTTCACATATCAAAAACGAGTTTTAAAAGTAATATATCTTTAAGTTTTTCTAGGGAGATAAGTCAATTATATATCTAAATTTATCTTTTTCAGCTCTTACATTAAATAAATCATTTCACACAAATTTTATTTTTTTTATATTTATAATTTTGCTGTCTCAAATTAACGTTTTTTATTTTATATTTTGATATAATATTTATTGAATTTTTTTATTTTATTGTAATATTCGTTTTATTTAAATTGATAAATTAATTTTAATTAATTATTAATTTAATCAATGACTAAATTGTTAACATTATATATCTAACAGTATAAATATTTTAATTATTTTGATTTTATTAAATTATTTATAAGTATTGTACGATTTATATTATTAATTTAGATTATATAAATATTCTTGTAGATTCATATTTTTTCAATTTTAGTGATATTAAACTTGTATATGATGTACTATGTGAATTTGAATGAATTAATATGTATATATCATAGTCCAACATTACAATATTGATTTTTTTTTATAAAAGAAAACCCTGTTAAAATAAAAACCAATTAAGCAATTTGGATAAGTATGAATTCCCCAGTATTGTATTGTAGCTGTAAGTTTTTTTTTATATAGTTACAACGTGCTATATTTCGTAGCCGACAATCACCAGCTGCGTGCGTCATTGTATTCATCATCACCGGTTTTCTTTTTATCTTCACTGCTTTTTTTTTTGTTCTTTCTATAAAGCAGTTTTATCTCCTTTTTGTTTCACACTCGTTTTCTATTAAATTATTTGCCACTCATTTTTTTCGTGTTAATTGTGCCATAAAATAAAAATAAAACACCAGCGTGTTCAAATTTAAGTTTTTATCTGTTTGATTATTATATATTCTCAATATAAAAGTACACCTTATGTAACACCGATCTAAGAATATTTCATATATTATTTGCTCAAATTCGAATTTTTAATACTCTTTCTCTATATTAATGTGTATTTCTTTTAAAATTAAAAAAGTTTAAGTTGTTCATACGTCCCAATCAAACACATGTCTGATTTAAAATAAGTCATAATAAAAAATATTTTTTTTATAATAAAACATGTAATTAATTTATAATATAAAAATTATTTATATTAAATATGTATACATACGCATTAAATATAACAAGTAACACACATCACTAATAAAATTAAAAGGATATATTTGTTCATAAATATAAGATTATATTTAAAAAAATTATCTATTTTCTTTTTATATGATGATGTTTGAATTAATTGCATTAATTATTTTTTGTTAAATGTTAAAAATAATGGTTAAATTCAAGAAAGAGATAAATTATTAGAGATAAAAATAAAATTTGAAATAATTATCGAAAGAATGTTACACAATTAGAATATGATGCGCTTTTAAATAGTGTTATTAATGTAACTTATCTAACAAATTTCACCTAACCATAAGGATCTTTTAACTACTTATAATAGTCTCCTGCAAGTTGAAAGTATGTAACAACATTTTCAATTTGGGATGAACAATACAAGAAAAAGTTAAATACAATAAAACTAATGAAAAAAAATTACAAGAAAAATAATACAAGTTGTAATCATATTGGCTAAACTACAAAATTAATTTAGAAAGTGGTAGCAGCCGAGATGCATAACTTTCGTCGAAAATTTCCGGTGTCTCTATGGCACTCACTCCAATATAAAATCTAGAATTCTAATATTAGATCTTCAAATGTCAAATTTGACCAACAAAGTTTAACAATCATATAATGGAAGCACAAGAAAAATTAGAAATATCTAATACCACATATAGGATAAATGAACAAAGAAAATTATATGATAATTAATTTACTACCATATGGTAGAAGCATAAAGAAAAAGCTAACAATGGTTAAAGATAATGAAATCATAGTAAAATATATCAATAAAGAAGAATGATTAATTAACAATTAAACTTTCAAATAATTGTTTCATAAATTACAAAACATCTTCAATCATGAATCTACAAATATTATACAACCAAATTGAGAAATAATAAAGAATCACAAATTTGTATTCAAAAGGAAGAAGAAAGCATAAAGAAAAATTGAAAAAAGAATATAACAAAATAATTATTATTGTTCCGATACCATGTTAAGAATTATGGTTGAATCTAAAAAAGAGATAAATAATTAAAGATAAAAGTAAAACTTGAAATAATTATTTGAAAAAACGTTACACAATTAAAGTATGATGCACTTTTATATAATACTATTGATATAATTAATCTAACAAATTTTACCTAATAAATATCTTTTAACTACCTCTAATATTAAATTCCCTTAATTTATATATTTTTCTACAATCAATAATAAATAATATAATACATAAATTAATTAATTATTTCTTTTTAAAAAATTGTAAAAATAATATTATTTATCAATAAATATAATATTACTATTAACTTTTATTAATTATCATAATGTGTATATATGAACATAAATAATATTAAATTACTCAATTTCAATTACTTATGTTACAGGAAATTATATATATTTTTTGAAAATTGTGAATAATATTTATATTAAAACAACATTTTTAAAATGAGATAAAAAGAGTAAATTAAATGTAATATATTTTTCACGTATTATTATTAATAAGAGGTTCGCATTATAACTTGAAATATTTAGATTATGTTTATCTTCTGAGCTGTTTGTGACGTATATTTATCTTTTGTCATCCCAACCAAATAGACTTTAAGAGGGCACATGACAGGACACGAAAGTGAGACAACTTGAGGCTCTAGGCGGCCTTTACCTTTGCGCAACATTAAAATTGAACCTTCTTCATCTTCCACATCCGATTTTGTTTCTATCTTCACACTTTACAGTTTACACACACATACATTAGTTACACAACACGGTCGAAATATTTTAGTCAATAAACATTTCACTTTGTCGACCAGCCGCCAAATACAAATACTACTACTATTTTAGATAAACTGCAACTTTTTCTAGTTAATGCTGGGATACAACTATTACTTACGGAAAAGTCAATTATTTTATTTTTCAAATATTTATTTTTTGTATTTAGTCTGATATGTACAAATAATTGGTGCACAAGCACAATAGAATATTTAAGGGGAAGCAAGGATGGTATTAGTGGCAGCGTTGAGAAGAGTGACGCTATTTCGATTCGGTGATGGTGGTGGTTGATTTTCTTGCATGTGTCATTTTGAGAGTGAATGAGGATAAATTCAATGCAAGAGGGTTTGTTTTAAAACTAGTGTAACTCTACTATCTAAAGGTGAAAAAAAAATGTTACTTACCCTACGCAATCTAGTTGACTTGTAGCTAGTAGTCACCGCCTTCTTTGGAGGCATTTTTCAACTATTTATTACATTTACACAAATATTATTAATGACTGCCACTCCACTTGATTTGTTTGGATCAATAGATTTGGAATGTGATTTTTGAAAAACGATAATTGTTTTTAATATTTATTTTATTATTAAATATAATTGATGATCAATGAAATTAAAAACCTAAATATATTTTTTGTCTTCTCGTAACTAATTTAAAATGGTAAGTGTAATCAAATTTACCTTTCAATTTATGTATGTTAATATAAGTTGGTCTTTTTCATTAATAGAATATTAATATCGTTAATAATCATATTTTTTTGTCCGAAAAAATTTAACTATCAAAATTCAGAAAAATCTAAAATTTCTATAAAAAATTCAATCTCAAACACAGAAAAATTCAAAATTATTTCAAAGTTAATTATTAAAGTTAATTATTTCAAAACACTCAAATATCCCATCTAAAAAATCAGGCTTATATTTCATTAATACCAAGTTGGTCTTTTATTATAGTTGTGAAAATCAAGGTTTTAAAGTTAATTTTCGTTGCCTAGTAAATTTGTATTTTTATTATCAAACAACTATATACTTTCATCATTAACTGTAGAATACAAGAAAAATACCAATAAATTTGTGTTTATTTTAAATTAGACTTAATTTTTTTTTATTATTATTCTTAGTGTGGTTGAACTGTGAATTTTTGTATTTGTTGATTATTGTTTCTCTATGTAATAAGTTTATTTGAGTAAAAAAAAACTATATATTAAGTTTATTAAATTGATTAGATATGAATTATAGCATGCAAGTTATAAACATTGGGCGAATGTTTAGAGTTTTTTGGAATAGCGATATTAGTGTTATATTGACGAAAATAACCAATATGTATTAGTAGTATATATAAATAAAAATTATAAGACAAACTGAACTTCTAAAATAAGATAAATAAGACTTCTTTAAATTATTCCTCATAAAAAATCTCTTTAAAGGAATATTTTTAAGCCTTCTTTACTTTTGAAGTGTGCCAAAACAATATATTTGTATAAAATTGCACAATTATCTTAAGTTAAAATGTGGAGCATCTTTTAATTAAAAAAAAAAAAAAAAAAAAGAAGAAGAAGTCATCTTTGGTAAAAAAAGGGAAAAAAAAAACACCAACGAAACAGTTGCATGTAAAAAGAACCATATAGAAGCTGTCAAACAGCATATCCCACATGTGCCTATTAATGAATGTTTGGTGTTTTTTCTTCGTTTTTGTTCTAGTTGGCGTTGACGAGCTAGTAAATGAATTAATTAAAGTTGTTATTAATTGAGCCATTCCAATATTTCAATCACCATGTTATGTTGAATAGTCATCGTGCACACTCTCTCTCTCTCTATTGAATGGAGGCTATCCAATAGTATCATTTTTCGCGTCTTTTGACTATATCCCATATGATCAATATTCCCACATTTATCACACGCTTTTTTCTATATATAACACCTTCACCCCCCTCTCTCATCTCTTCATTGCTAAACTATCAAACCATCTCATATTCATCATTCTATATTTTCCTTTCTCTTCAACACATGGATCAAGATCACGAGATTGAAGTTCCATCTTTCTTTGTCTGCCCAATATCATTAGAAATCATGAAGGATCCAGTCACTGTCTCCACAGGCATAACCTACGACAGAGAAAGCATCGAAAAATGGCTCTTTTCAAAGAAAAACATTACATGTCCTGTTACAAAACAACAACTACAAGATTCAACTGATCTAACACCAAATCACACACTTCGAAGATTAATCCAAGCATGGTGTACATTAAATGCTTCACAAGGCATTGAAAGGATTCCAACTCCAAAACCACCAATCAACAAAACACAAATCACAAAACTCATCAATGAAGCTTCTTCTCATAATTCATCACCTCTCATGCAAATTAAATCCCTCAAAAGACTTCGATCCATTGCTTCTGGCAGTGAAACAAATAAACGCATCATGGAAGATGCAGGTGTTGTTGAATTCTTAGCATCGGTTGTAATAGACAACATTGATCACAATTCTGCATCTTTATTAACAGAGAATAACCCTGTTGATGAATCATTAAGCATACTTCATAATCTTCATGTTTCTGAATCTGGGTTGAAAACTCTGTTATGTTTCAGAAACGGTGAATTCATTGAATCATTAACAAAAGTTATGCAGAAGGGTTTCTTTGAATCAAGAGCTTATGCAGTATTTTTACTGAAATCTATGACAGAAGTTGCAGAACCAGTGCAGTTACTACATCAAAAAACAGAACTTTTTATGGAATTAGTGCAAGTTTTGAAGGATCAAATATCAATCAAAGTATCAAAAGCAACACTTCAAACTTTGATTGTGCTTTGTCCATGGGGAAGAAACAGAATCAAAGGTGTTGAAGCAGGAACAGTTTCTGTTCTGATAGAACTTCTGTTAGATAACTGCAAAGACAGAAAACCAAATGAAATGATGTTGGTTTTGTTGGAGAATCTTTGTCAGTGTGCTGAAGGAAGAGCTGAACTTTTGAGACATGGAGCAGGGCTAGCTGTAGTATCGAAGAAGATTCTAAGGGTTTCGAGCGTGGCGAATGATCGAGGTGTGAGGATTCTGTTATCTGTTTCAAGGTTCTCTGCAACTCCAAATGTTGTTCAAGAAATGCTTAAACTTGGTGTTGTGGCTAAACTTTGTTTGGTTCTTCAAGTTGATTGTGGAAGTAAGACTAAAGAGAAAGCAAGTGAGATACTTAAGATGCATGCTAGGGTTTGGAGGAATTCTCCATGCATACCTAGTAATCTTCTTTCTTCATATCCCAATTATATATGAGATTAATTAATTAATTACTAGAATTTTCATAGATTCATTGGGCTAATTAGCTGGTTGTTCTCGATCTTAGACAAATTTAAATGATGTACAAAATTAGTTGAAAATTAAGACAATTAGGAGTGAGTTAGAGAGGCATCAACTATTGGCCATAAAAGGTATAGGTAATTTGGATAGGAATTTAATTTAATTCTGATGAATGCTTCTTGATAATTGAGTACACTATGCAACAAATTATTGACACAAGTTTTTGTTTTTAATAATTATTGTTATTAATATTATTATTATATGATTTTAAAGGTATATCAAACAATGTAAAATTGTTTTATAACATCATTCAATCATAATCATTCAATTAGCCACATTATATCGAACGATTTTTAAATTAAAAACAGGTTTTGAATATTTTGTCGACGTGACAAGTTATTTTTAGTTGTCAGTATAAAACAAGTTTACAGTGAGAATGTATGTCTTTTAAAGGTTCCACCATACTATATATGTTAGTTTTCATGCCAATTCATTTCTAAGGTGGGTCACTTTTATAAGTTGTTCATCGTTAATCTATACTTTGAATTTATTAAGATCTTTATCGGCTACTAACATTGTTTTATTGAAGTAAAAATTCATGTTTTTTATTTTTATTTTTAGAACAAGAAAGTGATCACTTGAACAATATTCATTATATATAGAAATAGGAGAACACGAATATATGTCATTTAAAATTGAACTTGTTTAAGGTCGTGAATTTCCCCTTTCAAATAGTATCTTTGATTTTCATTAAAATTGTCAACATTGATCCTAGTCCATATATTATGTTGGTTGACCAAATCACTTACACTTTATATGCTCATTTTACATTTAACTCTCAAATCCACTTAAGTTTATTTGATGAAATATTTTATAATTTTATTAATTTGAAAAAGAAAAACCAGTGATTCCTTCGTTTCTCCTCAAACATATCTTAAATTTAGTTAAATATATAATATTCAACATATGATTATTTAATATCATGTAATTTTTTTATATTTATTTAAACCTCCAAAGTACAAATAATTTACACGAAGTGTTTGTAGCGTACACTGTCGAGTGATTTTATTTTTCTTTAAAAAAATGCATAAATTATGCATGCATCTAGAAAATGAACTTTGTAGGTACGTAAGGAGCATAGCTGTTAATATAATATGATGTTCAAAGTCATAGACCAAACTAACTAGTCACTATACGAGACGCTGTTCAACCAGATTTTTTCATATAAATATTGAACTAAAATGAATCAATGCGGCATCCGAAAAATAATGGCGTAGAAATAAATGAGTTACGAACCCGCGCGGGACCTTGATAATTAAATGACCAACTTAGATTCTCTAGTGCAAAATACTTATCTCACCAAACTATGCAGGTTCACTTTCCAACACACAATAAATTTCTAATAGATTAAAATTCAATTTATTCATTTAATTAATAAGGGTG
Organism: Cicer arietinum; assembly: GCF_000331145.2. NCBI lineage: Eukaryota > Viridiplantae > Streptophyta > Magnoliopsida > Fabales > Fabaceae > Cicer > Cicer arietinum. The sequence continues at coordinate 72,475,357 of NC_021162.2, forward strand.
GTAAGTGAATCGTCCAAGATTCTTTTTGAAAATTCATTGGATGGTTTTTTTAATGAAATCCAGTCACTCATTGTTTTTTTTTAAATTGACGAATATTACATAACTATAAATTATTATAATTAATTTAAAATTCAGATATTTTTATTAATTTAAATATAAAATATGAGTAAGGTTAATGAAATATGTTTGATATAAAATAAAACACAAATATAATACTTTAATATCTTATAAAAAACAAAGCATAGTTCTTTTGTATTATTTGTTTTTTATTTTTTTTATCAAATTATGTATTCCAATAATATTACTCATAAAATATAATAGACTACCACAAACTTTAACAATCGACATGACTATCATTGGTTTTTATATGTTGTCTATTATTGTCGACCGTTAGTCATCGCCCCGACCACTAATTCCAATAATATTTATTGAAATTATTAATAAAATAATTATAATATTTTAAATATTTGTATTATTAAATAATAAAAGTATTTTTAGAAATAATAAAAATATTTTTAGAAATAATAAAAATTTGTTATTAATATCATTTTATTGATGGATTTGATTAATATATCCGTTGAATAAATGAGGGTGGATGGATGAAATGAATTTTATGAGTGGTAGATGTCTCGAATTGAATATTTTTAAATAGATTAGTATATTGTTTTCATTCATCCATTATAATTCAATCCATATATAATTAATTCATCCATTTTGTGATCACATTTGTGAAATAAAGTAGTTGAACTCAATATAAACTCAAATTCAAATTCTAACTAAAATAACTATTAATTAATATTTATTTATTTTTCTATAAAACTGAGTTGCTAAAATTTTGCTCAAGACAAGAAAAAAATTACCATATGCTATAGTATTAGTTAATGCATATCAATGTGCACATGCACAATCCCTCTAAGCTTCACAGTTTACAACCTTTGTACAACATGATTACAACAATCTCATAACGTGTGTAAGTAATTATTTTTCTCTTCTAATAATAAGACCAATTATGTTAGTATTGTTTCCTAGTAATCCATTTTTATTAAATTAAATTACACGTTTGTTGTGAGATCATGTGTTACAAATTTTTTTGTCGGTAACTGCTATCTTTCCAAATAGTTCGAGTTTGTCTTGTCTAAATTTTCAAACTTTGAATACACCCCCCTTTTCACCCCTCACCCCCTGCCCCCACCCAAAGTAAAATAATTGAGGAGTATGGTGCGGGTGCGGCCTGGTAGCTAGCTGCTATAAAACGTGTGGCTCATGAGTAATATTAAGTATTTGTTCGCTCAAGGTCAATATATTTTTTCTGTTGACATAAAATAATATACATTTGAATATAATTTTCTGACCGTATTAAGAGGAGAGACCATTCTGAGCACATGAATCGGCCATTGATCTCTGACTTTCTGCAACTTGGGTTAGGTCCAACCAGCTACTTCTGGATTTTAATTAATAATTTTGACAATTTAATTTGTTTGTACCCTTATGCTGACCTTTTGTATAAGTCTCATCTCAATAAAATAAACAAAAATATTTCATGGATCTATGCAACAATCAAAGAGAAAAAAAATATATAAAAAGAATAATGGGATATATGTAATATATTGGTGATATAATGAGCTGATATAAATAGTGAATAAATAAAATGTATAATTAACATAAAAATATTAAAGGTGTACAAATATCATAGTTAAAACATAAAATATAATTCTTTTTTCTAATAAGACTCACAATCTAGTTAATACTAAAAAAATCCAGCCGCCCTTCTCTCTCAATATTTCATATTGGTCTCTCTTCCTTCTTCATCTAACAAAGAAAGATTTATAGTCATTATTTCATTCGGAATGACATATATGCATAGTTTTAATCTTACTTTATCTAAATAAATTACTTTTTATATAGATGTGATTTTTCTTTTATATTTTTTATGATTGCTTTGTATGTGACGATGTTTTGTTTATTGTTTGATGTGATATTGTTTGATTAGTTTCTTGTCTTATTATAATGTTAATTTAATATATTAATTTTCATCTATTATAAATTTATTCAATTGTTTGATCACCAATGCTATAAATCTTAATATATGAGTATTAAGATTAATTTTATTTGATCATATTTATAGATATTTTATTATTTTATATATTATTAAGTTGAATATTATTAATTTCTTTGTATATTATTACTTTTCATTGTATTTTATCAATTTAAATGAATTAATCTTCTTTTTAGTAGTTAACATAAAGCCAATGATAGATCCAATACATTAAGAAATTGTAGGTTGTACGTCACATCTTTAATAACTAAGACTAAATTAACATAATTAATATACTTTATAGAATATTTATATGCTTTAAGAACTAACTTAAATAAAGTGTGATAATTTATGGACTAAGATAACGGTTTTATGTCTATATATTAGTTTAAAAAATTGTGAATTTGATTTTAAATTGGTTTTTAAAAATCAAACACAAAGATAATTTTGGTCTTTTATTTTTTATATTATATTTATTTTAATTATTTATCTTTTATAAATAGTGTAATTTGGTCTTTGTCACAGTCACAACAAAATTTATAGTAACGTCAGATCATCGAAATCTATTCTAATAATTATCAATATGTATCTAATATAATTTTTTTATAAATATAATTCAATAATAGGCTTGCACTTTAAGTTTTTTTTTTCCGCATGTTTTTAAATTTATGTAAACTATTTGAAACGAACGATATTTATCAGAGTTTACTGTAATTTCACCCAATCTTTATTAATATTATACATTTAACTTTATAACTGATCCAATATTTGATCTCAATAGTTCATGACAATAAATATACAGTTGTTTAAAAGAGTTATGATGAAAAAACAAAAATACACTATTTATAAAAGATAAAAGACAAAAAAAATGACCGAAATGAACAAAAACAAATATAAATGACAAAAATGAATATTACATAAAAGATAAATGATCAAAAGTATATTTAAGCCTACAAATTTAAAAATCGGCTATAAAATTCAAAACAAGTTATAAAATCAAAACTAATTATAAAACGGGTTATAGATATATCATATTTTATAATCAGTTTTGTGAAATTAAATCCAGTTATATGAACTAGTTATAAAAATTGAATACGACAAATGATATTTATATGGATGTTGATTATGTGGATAGAGTGTAGATGAACAACTCTAATCCAAAATATTAACGAATCTAAAGTTTAAGTCGAGGGCATATCAAAGCATCATGATCCTGAAGATTTTTAGAAAGAAAGGAGGAAGATGATGGATTATTAGATTTATGGTTTATTAGGGTAATGGTTTAACATCCTCTAGTTTTTATGTTTGTTTTTATTTTTATTTTTATTTTTATCTAGATTAATTTGTTTATCCCTTAAATAATTTAATAAATCATTAAGTTGAAGTGAGTTTCCATGTGGATGCCACACGATTTAAAAAGTCTACATGATATGTTCTAGTCAAACTTCTATTATCCTATTCAACAAAATGACGATAAATACGAATTTTAAAAATTATTATAATACGAATGACTTAAACACCAATTTAAATTTAATAGAGACTAAACTTAGACAATTATAATTTTATAAAGACTTCACATTTATTCAATCTTTCACACAAAAATACAGTTTAGTCACTCTATCTTATATGTCATAAAGAATGAGATTCCACTCTTCATGTATTTACTTTTACTTGTTTGCATGTGAATCTAAAATAAGTAAAATCTACATAAATAGATATGGAACCACCAAAAGCTAGTAAAAAAGTGACTACATTAAAACTTAATTTATTACTCCTTCCATCATAAAATAATTGACTCATTTGTAATAATTTGTCTCAAAATAATTGATCATTTTAATTTTCAATGCATTTCTCCCAATTATATTTTTTAATTAATATTACTTGTATCATTTTTAATGTAATATTTTCCACTATATATTTATGACATCGATAATGCATCAATACATAACAATTATAATCTGATAAAATCATATTTTTTTTCTTTCATTTATATACTTTTCTTACTATGTATAAAATGATCAAGTGACTTAATTATTATGAGACGAAGAAAATATTTTCCAACATCTTATGCTAATTATGTTGTGACATCTTATTTATATCCATCTTACATCAATTAATTAATTATAATTTACAAAATATCTCTAACCTTTTATTTATTTTTCAAAGTTCATATTTTGTTTTCCCAAATTATATTCTTTACTAACAAAATAACTGCCTCAAACTATTAATGAGCTTCAATTGAAGACAAATTATTTAGGATAACTCATATTTAAATTATAGCCGAAATAATTATTAGTTATATTTTATTTTTCTTTCAATTATACTTTAGATTATTAAACTATGTTTTCCGAGAAAGAAATGGTTTAAACCCCACAAAAAAATCTCATGTACTATATCTCTCTCGTACCATCTTTAAGTAAGAAAACTTTATCAAAAGTTATTTGTATTTGCAATCATTCTTTTGAGTGTTTTTTTTTATATTTTTATTTTTCTCTTGCTCGTGAAAATTATGCATAAATGTAGACTAAATACACGAACTAGTTTGACATACTCACAAAAACTCAATTTACCTAAAAGTACTTAGAACCAACTAATATATATGTTAGTTTTTATTTGGGTGTTACTGTGAGTAATTATTTTGTTAATTAATAATAATATATTTTAAATGTCAAAATGTGTGTAGCAATAAATTAAGGGGGTGTAAGTAGCAAATTTCTTCCCAACTCGTCGCATAACAAACCCAACACTATACATTTTTTTTGTTAAACCCAACACCATACTTTATTTTTTGAAAAGAAAACCCAATACATACGGCATCTTCAAACCCATGCTACGATACCTTTTAGTTGTATTTTATGTTACATGTTTTTTTTTTATCGACACAATTTTATACCAGACGTTAGATCTATATTTAACCACACTAGTCTTGAAAATGTATTTGTTAGGGCTCGATCTGAAAGTTTTTTTGGCTTTAAATCGTTTTGAATTTCACTTCTACTATCACATTATATTTAAAAATATAACACATTAATTACAAAATTAATTAATATTAATGATAAAATTATAAATGATAATATTAGAAAGAATTGAGGTAACACCTATGAATAATAAGTTTGAGCATATGAGAATGAAACGTGGATATTTTGTAGTGAAAATAGTAAATTATATTGAGAATAATCAAATAGTTAAAAGCATAAAAAAAATTACTAAAATTATAAAAGAAATTATTAGAAAAGAATCTAAAAGTTAACGAGCTGAAATAAAATATATTATATAATTCTAACGCTATGAGATTAAACGTTGTTTAATTTATATAGTTGTCATGTGAGGATTTAATCATCTAGTTGATAAATAATAATAAACATTCTTTAAATATTTTTTCTTTGGAGATTTTATCTAGACTTATTTGTAAAAGCCTCGTATATGCACCGTAGTTGGAAAATGCAAGTATACGTAGGGATACGTGCTTGAACGATGGATTCTTCACTTATAAATAATTAATTTAAAGTGTGAGAGTTTACTTACGATACTATTGAAAAAAATTGTAATTTTTTTTTTTATAATAAAATAAAGTTAAATTTTGAAATAGAATTTGACCAAAAACTATATAAGTTAATTTATTATATTTTTTTTAACTATCTTATTCTCAATCATTATATTATTATTTTATTTAAATAAGTAATTTTTATATAAATTTATATTTTTTTTTGTAATTTTTTTTGTTATTTCGTCAATTAAGTGCGACGTTTAGTTTTTTCGTGTAGTTATAATTTTAACAGGTAGATATATTTAATCAATAATTTAAATGTCTTTAACATTGTAGATCCAATGACACGGTTATTTCATTCAGATTAATTTATCAACTTTGTAGCTATGTTGTCATTTAATGTTATTAACTTAAATGCTATGAACTTGTTCGCATTTTACTTTTGATTGTTGATGAATTTATATATTTGTGTTATTTGTATATTTGTATTGTTAAGTATTCTAAAGTTGAATGAATGAACATTTTTAATAAAAAAAGTTAAATTTTAAAATAATATTTTACAACAGAAAATACAAAATCTTTTTGTTACTTGAAAATAAAAATAAAACATACAATATTTTGTCAAAAAAATGGAATATTTCATAGAAAAATTCGAAATCCTAAAAAAAAAAGTCTTTTGTGCAGCAACCATTGCAAATTTGCACTACATAGAACATTTGTTCAATCTGTTTCATCCAATAGCCTGGAACTCAAAAACGACGTCGTAGAAGGCAAAGTGAACCGGTTCCCTCTTTCTGGCGACTGGTTCCCAAATCTCAATCTTCTTTCAGACGCCAGAGATCCGATCTGATAGCCACCTCATCACAGAATCAACCGCTTAGCTGCGAGTAACAACCGAAGAACACATCACAAAACAACGACGATGGATCCGGCGAGAACGCCACTAGGACAAATGCTATTGGAGGAAATCACTCCGGTTGTAATGGTCCTTTCTACTCCCTCCGTCGAAGAAGCTTGCTTAAAAAACGGTCTCTCATTCCTCCAGATGCTCACACCTTTCTGCTCATTCAACAACATCGACGGTATTTCTCTACTCATCTTCGTCGATTGAGGTTTTTTGAATCGTGATTTATGGTTTGCATTGTTCATTTATTGTAGTTCCAGTGAGAACCGCTAGTGATCAGCCTTATCGCATTCATAAATTCAAATTGCGTCTCTTCTATGGTTCCGGTGTTAGGAAGCCCGATTTGAAGGTAAACTCACTGTTTCCACCGTTTTTTGTGAATCGTATGATTATTGATCGCTTGATTCGAGGATTTTTGAGTTTATATATAACAAATGTGTTCATATTTTAGGATTTATGATAATGTGGTTCTATTTGTGTATCTACTTTTCCTCACTAGGTTGCTGAAGAGCAATTGAAGCAAGTTATTACAGATTCAGGGGAGAAAGTGTTTTCTGAGCTGTGCACAGATGTGCCGGAAATCAATCATGAACTTGCTAGTAAGTGGAGTTCATTGTTTAGAATCTGTTTTCAACAATGCTTTGTTTTAATTGACTAAAATCTGTTGTTTGTGGTTTAAACGTATTTATCCACTTGCGTATTGTGTATAATTTAAACTGCAACCACAGATGAATACATGCATATTATAAGTTTGTGAGTAACTTAGGGGTTTAATATATAGTTTTGTAATTTTTTTTATGTACATGCTCTTACATTGCTAAATAACTTAATTTAATTTAATTTCTACAAATGCCCAGCTGTACAACTTACAACTATAGATTATATAAAGAATACTCTTTTTGAATTGCTCTGGCTCGGAATTGATATGAGCTCGAGCTCAGATCTTTAGTTTGTTGAATAAACCTTGGATTTGATGATATGTATTTTAATAATTTAATCGAACAAGCTTGAGCACATGCCAGTGCTCTGTTAGGGTTCATTTGTTTTGGCCCTTGGACGAGCTCTGAAACTTGTGTTAGTACTTAGTATGATGAAAAGGCAGTTGTTGTTCTGTCATTGTCTGAGACTTGCTTTGATTGACAAAAGTACTTTTGTAGGTTCTGAAGACAGAAATACACCATCCTGGTTTCAGTTTTTCAATAAAGAGCTTGTCCGCGTGGCTTCCTTTTCAGACCATGAAGCTTTTGATCATCCTGTGGCTTGTATGATTTTTGGATTAGTTATTTCTTTGTCATTCCTTTTAATTTTCTCTTACAAAATTTGCAGTATCCGTTCTTCAGATACTCTGGCTTTTGACATTTTCATCTATTTTCCTTGCATCCTTTCAGATATAATTGCCTTTTCTCCTGAATGCAACTTGCAGGTCTTTTAGCTGTTTCTTCAAAAGATGAACAGCCAATTAACAGATTTGTTGACCTTTTCAATACCAACAAGCTTCCTTCCCTTCTTAATGACGGTACAATGGATCCAAAGATTTCAAAGCATTACTTGTTAGTGCATGACAATCAAGATGGTCCCACAGAAAGGTATGGATATACACCATCCTGATGCTTCTTCTATTCTTGTTCAGAGAAGCTATTTATACATAGGCACATCACACATGTGAGTCTGTGACATCATACTGGTTTCCATTAACATTAACATATTACATATACTCTTATTATTAGTGACTTCATCATATTCCCAAGAAAGATATTGCCATTTTTAACTTTATTACTTGATGACTTTTTGGAGATTTATCTCATACATGTGAGGATGGGAGAGCTATGTTTTGGTGTTTACTGAAGATTGGTTAGGCCTGGCATGCTTTTCCGGAAAAGTCCTTTTATTGGAAATGAATGGGCATATTTTAGGAGAGGGAATGGGGAACATTGCGGTGATCTATAAATGCATGTGAAGTTTCAACTTAACATACTTATTGAAAGTTTTCTTGTAAATATTTCTTCCATATTCTTATGCCATTCTTCTAAGAATTAGATATTCCTTTTAGATAAACCAATGTAGAAATAGAAAGCTGCCTCTGAATGTTTTTATATGGACACTAGTATTAATAGGATACCAATGTCTTGTTTCAACTTCACATGCTTCATATTGCTAACTTTTATGTGTTTTCTCAACTATGTGCTGCTCTTGCTCTGCAAGGCAGCCAACTTTTTTGTAGAATAATTTGTTTGGGGTTCTTGAAAAATAGTCAGTGTGTCCTACTCAAGAAAATTTTCTGTAGGCAATATTTGAAAGAGTATAGAGAATGAGAGTATGACAGTTGTTTTCCGCAACCCAATGCAACCTTGGGCATTATTAATTGTTTTTCCATGGAGATAGATTTTTTTTTTTCTGTAGTGTTGAACTTGTTTGAGTTCCTTCTTCTTCTTTAGCAGAGCAAGTAAAATATTGACAGAAATGAGGAGTACATTTGGAACTAGTGACTGTTTGATGCTTTGCATTAATTCTTCCCCAGATGCTCCAATCAAGCATCAAGTTAATCCTTGGGCTTCACAAGTAAGTTTGTTTGGAGGACTTGTAACTTGTTCTTTTTCTTTCTTTTTCCTTATTAAATGAAAAATTGATTATTTGCTTCATTTTCCTGTGGCGATGCAAACTTTTGGTCTAATTCATGTGAAAATATGCAATTTATGCTTTTGTCTCCTGGAATTTGTGACAGATATCCGATACCTCACCTAATCAAGATCTTGACTGCTTTCTTAACATTGATGATATCAATGAGGTATTTTGCTGTTTTCCACCCTCTACAACAGTTAGATTGAATATGTAGGGTTTAAGTTTAAATTATAGTTTGCTACCTCATTTTTCTTGCCCTGCAGATCAAAGATTTAATGCAAGATTTAACATCTAAGCACATCATTCCTAACATGGAGCAAAAAATTCGTGTGCTTAATCAACAGGTCATTTTTCTTAGTTTGTATTTGTTATCTGAGATCCATGATTTCTTATTTTGACCTATATATTCTGATGTCCTTTGCCTTGTTTCTTTAATATTGTGTTTTTTTAGGTTTCTGCAACACGAAAAGGTTTTAAAAACCAAATAAAGAATTTATGGTGGAGAAAAGGAAAAGAAGATGGTGCAGATTCTCTCAATGGTCCTACGTATGTCACCCACATAAATTCCTCTCGTATGATGGAAAGTACATGTATACTATGTATGTAGCATTCAAATATCTTGAATTTTTCTAATATGTTTTTGGTTTCATTGTTGAAGGTATAACTTTAACTCCATTGAATCCCAGATTCGAGTTTTGGGTGACTATGCTTTCATGTTACGAGATTATGAACTTGCCTTGTCAAATTATCGCCTAATTTCCACAGATTACAAGATTGATAAAGCCTGGAAGCGTTATGCTGGTGTGCAGGTAACTTTTTGTTTTCATTTCCAAAGTATAGAGAGAGGGCCTTCATATATTTATTCATGTTATGTCCTGATTGTTTTCACGGTAGCATGATATCAAACGCGTGGCAAATCCAAAGCTACAAATTGTAGCTTCTTAAAAACCACGGTGATTTTGTATCGGGAAGTGGTGTGAAAGTGTTTTCAAATATGCTTAGTTAGATTAGTATTTTCTGTAAAGAAGTAGTGGAAGGATGCTAAGTTGTATTTTTTCCCCCCCAAAATAAGAAATAATTTCCCTTGATAAATAGAGCTATTTGGGAAAATTGGTTTTGTCAGAAGATATGAAAATATCTTATAAGATTTCAATTTAATCCTAAAGTATGTTAGATTATCTAGCTCATAGGATTAATTTCTTATCTTAGAGTATCTCTTAAGAATTAGTTTATATATTTATTTGTTATTATCATGATTTGTTTCTCTCAGGATAAACAATGGGGAGTTAGTTTTGTTAGGGATTAGTTGGATGTTGGTTAGTTAGAGGGGATACTCTCTAGGTTCCTAACAATTAGTCTGACTTGTTTAAATATTCATGGGGGAAGCAATGGCGAAGGCAACCATGCCATCGAATCAGACCAAGGGTCATGGATTACAATTTTATCTATGGGGTTCTAACATTTCTAAAATCAAGATTCTGCAGCGGTTCATTAAGTTGCAAGAAATCAACTGTGATAAAGGAAAGGTGGAGGCTCTGCTCTTTAAGTTCAAGAGAAGTGTCGAAGGAATTGAAGAGCTTAAAAAGATGCTGAAAAATGTGTTGGAGCTTGAAGGGGTGGGAACCGGGAATTATTAAAGAAGATAGGATTAGCTAGGGTAGTTGGTTGTCTATTGGGGACAATATGCGACACCACCCCAAAATAGCTATTAATTAGTATAATATTTAAAATTAAAGGTTTTAAACACTGAAAACTGAAAAGACTATTTTTTCATGAACCTTTCCATATGTATCAAAGATCCCATGTTGACGTGTAGAAACCAACATTTGTAATGTCCCAAACTGCTGTAAGGATTTTTATCTCTCCCCACAAACTGACACAGATCTTTTCAGCATATTTTGTCATCACTCGCACGCTTTTTGAGAAACTTCTTAGAAGGTCATTTGTTAGGATAAAGAGGAGTTTGTTGGGATATAGGATAAGGCGGAGTTTATTAGGATTTAATTAAGGAAGTTACTTCTTGTGGTCCTAATTATAGGAGAACATATTTCAAACATCGGCGAGACATGCTCACCAGCTTCCATTGGTTTGTCCCCAAACCACGCTGTACTGGGGGAAGTTTGCTCTGATGCTTTAGGAGCAATAAGGATAGACGAGGGAGTTATATACAATTGATAGTTTATATGTGAAAAGAGAACTTCTCTGTGAAGGGGAAACTCAGCACTCCTCCATGTCATCTTTTTGAGTGTTTAAAATCTCTTCCTTCGTGCAATTCATTCAGGAATGTTCCTCAGTTTTCGACTCCCATCGCTAGCCACCATTTCTGAAAGAAAATTTCAGCCGGTTTTCAGCAAAACCACCACTGTTCAAAACACCATTTGCCAATCTACCCGGACCCAAAACCTAAGCCTAACTGACTAATAATTCACAGTCTTCATTCTTACTCTTCTTCCCTTGTTATTGAAAACAATGTATCTTCAATAGGTTTTATTCTATCATTTATTTCCACACCCGTAGAATCTTTCTTATCCTTTTGCATTGCGTTTCATTCTTACTTAGGGATCTGTTTATTCTCTTAAGAATGAAAACTTTGAAAGCCTGGAAAAATTGTAGATGAGATATTATCACAGTCTTTTCTTGTCATCTTAGGGTAAAAATGATTTGACTGTGGGTACTGGGTAGTAAAGTTACATTGCATTCAGAATTTGAAATGCACATGAAGACCTTGGTATAAGCCATTCCTAATGTGTGATTGTCAAACACGTTCTTCAACATTGCGGCTTTATTCCATTACTTCCTAATTGACACCTGCCATATCAGCCCCTACCTCAAGAGAAAAGTAAAATAATTTTAAGAAGAAACCCTTTGTTGGAGTATTTTTTGTTTTCCCAGCAGTGCAGTGCTTTACATTTTTTTTTCCAAGGCAAAGTTTATAAACTTTCTGATGGTGAAATATTCCGAAAATGCATCAATATTGGCTTCCCTTATTTATTTTTCAGGAAATGATGGGGCTTACGTACTTCATGTTGGATCAATCAAGAAAAGAAGCTGAATATTGCATGGAGAATGCTTTTAACACATATTTAGTATGTATGGTTTAATTTGGCCACGAGAAAATTAATATGTTTTTCAAGATGTTCTCTTATTGCTACATTCCTTTCCACATTTTTTATTAATAAACTTGATGTGTCCAGAAACTAGGGTCATTGGGTCAGCAAAATGCTACACGATGTGGTCTGTGGTGGACAGAAATGTTGAAAGCACGAGACCTATATAAAGAGGCAGCTACAGTTTACTTTCGTATTTGTGGTGAGGTAGTGCTTTTTTTTTTAAAGTACAATAAAATAATACCAATTTGGAATATTATGTTCTTTTGTTGACCAATTCCTTGTCTTAGGATATCCTACATTCTGCTGTAATGCTTGAGCAAGCATCATACTGTTACTTGCTGTCTAAACCCTCCATGTCACGCAAATATGGATTTCATCTAGTGCTTTCTGGGGAGCAGTATAAAAAGTGTGATCAGGTATCGAGCAGTATAATGTGTTGTTTTTTCATTAGGATAAATGATATTTTTGCACAAATTTGAAATAAAAAATTGACAACAATTTAAATGGTTAATAGTGTTAAAATATGTGGTCATTTACGTAATGAATGTAATGATGTGTCACAACACATTAACCATCAACTAAACATAATTAACCATAAATTTTAGGTGTTCAAATATACATGATATTCATTATAATCCTCCAAATCGTGTTCAAATATAGACTTTTATGTTTTCAAATATACATATCTATTAACCAAAATTTGTGTTCAAATATACATTTAAAAATTGCGGTTAATGACATTGACATTCAATATCGTGGTTAATTGTGTTGTGTAGATGGTTAATGAATTCCGACTCCTTGTTATATTCGTTAACCATCTACTAAACGTAATTTAACCATGTATTTGAATTGCATTAATCATCAAAATCGTTGCCCAATTTTGTGTCAAAATAACACAACTCTTTCTTATTAATTTTCTGACCTTGACTTTGTTATGTTTAGATCAAGCATGCAATTCGAACATACAGATGTGCTCTTTCTGTTTTTAGAGGAACTACTTGGAGTTATATTAATGATCATGTTCATTTCCATATAGGACAGTAAGTTAGACTTGGTTCAGCAATAATATATTGTGATTTTTATATCAAAAGCATTGCAATTCATTGAAGTTTGTTAATTAAGATGGTTTTTTTAGGTGGTATGCTTCTCTTGGGATGTATGATGTGGCTGTCAAGCATATGACGGAAATCTTGGCTTGTAGTCACCAGTCCAAGACGACACAAGAATTATTCCTGGGTGACTTTCTTCAAATTGTGGAGGTGATGGTCCCTCTATTTGGTTTTCAGATTTCATATGTTTAGAACCTGTTTATTTGAAATAAATGTTTCTGAACTAGCATTAACTTTGATTTGTTTTAATTCCTGAAATAGTTTTAAGTGTTAATATGTATGTTGATGCTGACTTCGACAGTACATAATTAATTTGAAACCTATCTACAGAAAACCGGGCGGACATTCGAGGTAACAAAACTTCAATTGCCTGTGATCAACATCTCTTCACTCAAGATCATTTTTGAAGATCACCGAACTTTTGGATCACCTTCAGCTGTAAGTTGAACTCGATGCTATGCTTCCCCAATTTTCTGGGTGTTTTGGATTTTAGTCTTCAAACAATTTTCCTCTTCCTATTTAGGTAGCCCTGGTTACTGTTTAGCAGACTCATTATTTGCCAAGTAGGGGACTGGGGACATATTATACTTTTCTGATAATATGCATAGGTTTGGTTGGCACTTAAGTATTAGAGGAGATTAAAGAAGGCAAAACACCGGGCAAATAATTTGCTTGAGGCAAAACACAGACTCAGCAGACTGATGTGTGTACTTTGTATACACCGGGAGTATAAAGATAAAAAATTCTGAATGCAATTTAGAAGACCAAGAATTAGGCTAATTCTATTTCTTAAGATAAGATGAATATATTCTACATTTATACAATGAACCTATGCTACTTGCAAAGTTGAAGAATTATTAACCATTAATTAATAAGAGATGTTATTGCGAACATTGGAATATTATACATCATCCGATAGGAACTTTCTTTTCCTCTACCCAATCACTTCAAGCCTGTAACTCTCTCTTTGAGAGGTCTGTAACCCTTACTCTAAATATCGAATGGCCTATACATGATACATGTTAACACCTTGAATTTATGTGGGTATTTGGGGATAGCCCTTTCAATGTAATTGCAAACTGGCAAAATATTTGATGTACTCAAATCGAATGGGTGTTCAGTGTTGGCTCTGATATCATATTAGTGTAGAAGAGAATTGAGAGAAAGGTAATCTAACAGTGAGAAAGCAGAGAAAATTATATGTTTCGCAGTTCTATGTTTTCTGTTACAATCACCAATATTCATATTTATAGGCAGTTATCAGTTACAACAATAGGATTCTAACTACCATAGGAAATCAGGAATATTCTAGATTATCAATGACTAGCCACTAGCTAGAGAAAATGCGAGCCGTATACTCCATTATCATGCAACATGTTGACAAACATATCAAGCAGGGTGATATATTGTAAGAGATGAGAATTTACTCACTTTTTAACTTCCGCACTCATTTACTTCCTGCTTTTTTTAATCTTGAACTCTTTCACTTGTCCCTCTTTCTAATTAATTATTTTTGGTAGCTGATAGCCTGATACCGACAAATCAAATAAATGACAATAACAATGTAATAATACAATATACCACAAAAATAACCATTACGTGAAATTGAATGAGTTCCAAAATCAATGGGAACACTGACAACAAGGTCAACATTGACGCATTGATATGAATATCATGTTAATTCAATTCCATTTTTTGATTTTTATAGTCTACCCTAGAATTTCGCCAAGTGAAGTTGTGAATGGCTTTTGTAAATGACCTTTCTCTAACATTACATTAGCTCTTTTGTGAACAACCTATCTATAACATGGGTAGCCTCTTTGCTGTGTGGATTTTATTTTTACATTTACTATGTTTCCGTATTTTGTGGAAGAAAGAGTTTCCATCCATGGCTGCACTCTCTTACAAAATGGTGGTGTCTCATCTTAAAATGTTTTTTTTTTGACAAAAAAATGTTGGTAACTATTGGTTAATAAAATAAAACGAAATATTTATTTGCAAAGAGGGGTGAAGAACTGAGAGGTTATAAGGTACTAATCAGCTACCTTCCCCAAGGAAGGAAGTGAAAAAGGGAAGTGGCGGTGAGCAAGGTTGTTAGGAGTGAGACCTAAAGCGTAACATCTTAAGATGTCACACGTTTGTGTGTGTACAGTGTTAGAGTAAGGCGAAATCGTTGGAGAACCCAGATCGTTGAACGCGCAGAGGAAGAGCATGACAACATGGGATCGGCGCGCCATGTCGCGCAGAGGAAGACCCGTGTTGCGAAGAGGAAGACCCATTTCACAAAGCTTCGACCAGTTTAGCGCCGTTTCGATCCGTTTCAACCCGATTCTAATACGCATGCTTTGGCCCAGTTTTGCACCTCTTCAGCTTCAAATTCTGCTCGTTTCCCATAGAGAAAAGGTATGCACATGAAGACTGAATTAACTTGGGACTTGGTTTTTTTTCAATGATTAATTGCTTTCCAACTTGGGAATTTCTATTCCTTAAGTGATTCAATTTCAGATTCCCTCCTTCTATAAATTCTTCTCATCTCTACAACTCTGCTCAATCTCATATATGAAACTCTCTTCAATCCTCTTCGCATGCTTTGTCTATTTTGTGGGATCTTAAGATCCGTGTTACAATCCCACGAACTACGCTTTTTCTATATCCCAAAGATCTTTGATCGGATCTCGAGTTTGACAACCTTGGCGATGAAAGCAGAAAAGAGATCAGGGCGAGGAAAATATGCTTTAGATGTAAGAGATGCATTACATGACTCATTAAGTCCACCCCTCTCATGACATGCTCCCATAGAGGTGATATTACAAGAAAGGAATTTCTGCATAACAACCTTTCCAGTTTGGAACAATTAACCACTTGACTAGTTAAAAGATCAAAGAATCGTTAATATGTGACCATTTAATGAATGATTAGCCATTTGAATATATATAAATTTAGACTTTTCTGAAACACCTTTTCCTTTCCCCTGTCATGAACAAGTTGTGTTCTTAGATTTTGGATTGGGCACTCATCCTTACAAACGAGACTTATAACGTCAGGGGTAGGGATGTCTTCTCTTTATTAACTATTTTCAATTTGAATCTTGAGTTTTTTCAGTAAACCTCGTCATGCCCAACACTATTAGGCTTGATCGGTGGATAATATGGTGAGTGGTCCGAATAGATAGGCTATGATACCAACTTAAGTTTTGGATTTGGCCATACTCATCCTTACAAAACCAGTTTATAAGGTGACAAATGCCTTCTCTTTTATGATGCACAAATACTCCACTTTCCTCGCCGTATCTGATGACAATATATTATTATTTAACATGAATGCTTAAGCTGTTGCACATGATGAGTTTTGATTATCTAACACGTCCCTTAACTCTCAAACCTCAAGCCATTACGCTTGAAAAATCCACCGTACTGATTTTTATTGTGAAGGACTGTACCTAGGAACTCTAAGTCATGCAGGCTAAAGAATCATCTTGTTTGAAAGGCTCTTGGCTCCTGGTAATCTTAGCTGCTTACTATGGTCTATGCTTGATTTACTGTGTCACTTCAGGTTAACACTAAAGAAGGCTTGTGGCATTCTTTGGAGGAAGAAATGATACCGTCATTTACTGCTGCCAAGGCTAATTGGTTGGAGTTGCAATCAAAGCTTATTCCAAAAAAGCTCAGTCAATCAAATGTTTGTGTTGCTGGAGGTATGTTGTAGAATTTCGTCTGAAGTTGGTAATAACTTATTATATATCTTTTTGTTTCACCTTAGTATCATTCCTATATTTTTACTCCTGGTTATTGGATGTTAATTTAATTTTGTGCTTTACATTTTACGTTGTAGTAACACTTTTTTTTTCTTTAAACAAAAACACTTGCTTTTTTTAATTAAAGGGTTAATGGAAGAATGTTGGTTTGATTCAAAATGCTAGTAATTTGTAAGTGCATGCTTATAGATGTTATTGAGTTACTTTAAAAGTGCTTTCTGTTTTCTTATCATGAGAGATGCCTTAAAATTGTGTTTTCTCTTGAATTGTGAGTTATCATCTAATAATGCAAGTTGAATAAGTGATAAGTGATCTTTGTCTGTTTTGAAGTTGATAGTGTTTAATATTTCAATTTTATTGTGGAGACACGTGGTTGATTGTAGTATGAAACAAATTTGAGGCAGTAAAAGTCTAACAAGATAGTAAACTTTGTGCTTAGAGATGAGAGAATGTTATGGTGGATGAGCGGTTATACAACAAGAGAAGATATAATAAAAAATACAATTAGAGAGAAAAGTGGGGTAGCCCCCATTGTGGAGATGGTAGTCTCGTTCTAGTTAGAGGGAAATCAAGGAAAATTATAGGCCAAACCATACTGATAGGACGTTATGGCGTCATTGGTCTATGCAATCAACTCCACCTAGTCCAAAAATACTTCTTGTTGTTGTATGATTAAGGACACATGGTTTTTGCAACTTTGTGATCTGCACTAAAGCATCAGTAGTGTTCTTCTGGAGTGGAAATGATACTCTGGAACTTTTGGCATGCACTTATGGTAATTACATAGTATAAAAGCTTAGAATATTTCACATAGAAGAGGGATGGGCTGGAGCTCATTGATGCCATTCATTAAGGGAATTAAATTGCACTTGTCAGTTTATGATCTGACCTATTTCACTCAAAAGTACTTAGAAAATTTAATAACAATTGCATTTTCTTGTGGAAATTTTGTTGATATTTGTGTGAATTATGAAAATATGAAACAATGTCTGGCCAAATGAATTTTGACCTGACGACGGATACATTCATTATAATATCATTACAAATTACTTTATAAAATAATTTTGGTGTAATGAATCAGCTCAAGAAACTTACTTTTTTTTCCCTGTTATGCATCACTGGTGCATTGTCTATTCATTGCACCATTTGCAGAAGCTGTGAAGGTTAATATTGAGTTCAGAAACCCTCTGCAAATCACAGTTCCCGTATCTGGTGTTACACTTATATGCAAATATTCTACTAGTACGGAAGAACTTACATCAAGTAAGCTACGAGTTTCTGTTTATGCCTTCTACCCTTTTTTATTGCTTTCTTTATTTTTTTGCAATAATTTATACTAGTAGCCTTCTTTTAGTTAGTGATAGTTTGTCATGCATACTACAGATGAAAATGAATTAAGCTTGAAGACCGATAATGAAGTTGACCACTTCAGGGATATGAGCTCAGGCAATTCCTCGTTTTTGGTTTCTGAGGTTGATTTCTCACTAGGAGGTGGTGAAACTACCATGGTGAGTTTGTTTTAGAGCTAAATTTCAGTACAAGAGATCTTGTTCTGGCTAAAATATGCAAATTGAGTTTCATTGTATTTGTGGGTAAACAAGAACATCTATCTATGCCTACATCTTAATTTTGACTAGCAATACACAGATTGCGTTGCTCTTGTGAAAATTCTAGAAATATCACATTTCCATCTTAACTATATTGGAGCTTGAAGTATTAGATTGACATTGGGCTAGAGTTCTGGAAGATGTAGACAATATGCCTTTCTAGGAAATTGAAAATGGAGCACCTGTATATGGACCATATAGTTTCTCATTTGTTCAGATCCTCTCTCTTATGAATAAGGCAGGCTAAGAAATAAATTTGGAGAAAAATAAAATTGTTGATTTTTGTGTGTATGATAAAAGTTTAATTTAGACAGAAAATTAAATTTTTAGAATTTAGATTTGACCCAACTCAACCACAAACACTAACTCAAGGGGTGAGGATTCGTCTTGCTTTAGAAGGACTACTTTGGCCATATCTTTAGTTGTTGTGGAGTCTCAACATGTCCCCCTTATGTCTAGGACTGAACATATAAAGTTTAAACTTTGTAGGACTTGATATACGCAGGTAGCTCAGTGTTGGGACCTCAAATGGGAATGTCAGCCCAAATATTGGGAGCTGTATTACAGTAGGACATTATAGCTTCATTCACTCCATGTATTTGTGCACAACTTATGAGAAAAGACTTTTGTTGTCGTAGTTTCAAATTATCATCTTTGCAAAACTGATATTGTCTAGTACATGTTTGCCAGGTACAACTATCAGTTACTCCTAAGGCAGTTGGTACTCTTGAAATTCTTGGTGTTCGATGGAAACTATCAGGTGCAATAGTTGGATTTCACAACTTTGAGTTGAGCCACCCAAAGAAGAATATTGTAAAAGGAAGAAGGAAGCCAAAGCACCCACCTAATGAGAAGTTTAAATTTATGGTGATCAAGGTGTGTTTTCCTCTTCTTTTTCATTTTTCTTTCTATCCTCTCTCTCTCTCTTGTATTCTGTGGAAAAATCTTTTGAAGTATTATTCAATTGTGTAAAGAGTACTAGCACTAATCTGAATATATAACAAAGCTCTAACTAATGAGTTTGATTAGTTAGCCTAATACAAAAATTCCTAATAATTACATAATAAGAGTCCCAACATATTCTCTTATTTATTTACTAAAGCATCTTTTTAAAAATCCCAGAGCATACCCAAGATTCAGGGTTCCATTCACTCTTTACCTCGAAAGGCATATGCTGGAGATTTACGGCAACTTATGCTGGAGTTGAGGAATCCTTCAGAGTTTCCTGTTAAGGTACCATTTCTGGAGTTAAGTTGCATTTTTTTCCTTTTATGTGCACGTCTTTTGATGTCAACTTGCATAGATGCCAGGCAGTCAAAATAGTTTTCTACAACAGCGAAGTCTAGAGAATTATTTTGGCAGAAGATGAGCTAGGGAAATAAGATGGACACTGCTGGCAGATTTTGGTAAACCAGTAACATGGACACTGTTGGCTAACCACTTTCAACCTTGAGAACAATGTTGCACTCGAAGGGGTAAAAGGATAGAATGGACTGTTTGTTACATATTCCTCAAAATCAATTTTAGTGGATGCAAGACATCTCTTGGAAAGGGTTGTTTATCGGTTTGCGGTGGAAAGTATCTGAAACAAACACACGCTGAAGTAGTTAGGGTAGTTAGTTAGAGGGGATATCATTTAAGATAAATAGGGGAAATTAGGATAGATAGATTCATTATGTGAATTTGATGGCTTGTGAAAAGTTAAAACATTTGTTAAAGGGGAATGTGTGCACCTCTCCCCTTTTTAATCAATCATATAAATTTGATTATTTTTTGTCATGTTTACTTATCAAAATACCGTCTCTCCTCTCTGGGCTCATACCAGGAGTTGAGGGTTTAGTTGCATACAGCGATTGGAAGATAGGTGTAATCTGTTACCTGACATTCTTGTATCGGGTGGAACTTGCTTTCTTCCTGCTCTTTCTTGCATGCTAACACTTGTTAATTTTTGTGTGTGCAGAATCTGAAGATGAAGATAAGTCACCCTAGATTCCTGATTATTGGGAGTCAAGAAAATGCAAAATTAGAGTTTCCTGGTTGCTTAACAAAGAATATAGATTCAGTGCAAAGTGTTACACATGCTAATCCTAATATTATGTCTGACACTGTATTTTCGTTTCCGGTGGTTAGTATTGAATCTTTCCGATGAAGTTGTGTATTACTACTTTGGGATCTGCTGACGTCTTTGTCACGTGAATTGCGCTTTGTTTCAGGACACGTCAGTTCAAGGTGAAACACCCTTATTGTGGCCTCTTTGGTTTAGGGCTGCTGTTCCTGGTGATATTTCTCTTTATATGAGCATTTATTATGAGGTTGCAGATATATCAAGTGTCATTAGATATCGCACTCTTCGCTTGCATTACAATGTGCAGGTTAGTATAATGTGTACTTAAAGTGAATGTTTTGGGCTTCACTGGCTTTATTTTCTCTCTTTATGCTGTAATTTTTAACTATAAGGTGCTATAAAAAAATTTAGTCATTATGTTTAATGATTCCAAGTCATAGACCTTGTTAATTTTCAAGTGCCAAATTCGGTGGTCGCAGGTATTACCATCATTAGATGTCTCATTTCAAATTAGTCCTTCCCGATTAAGAATACAAGATTTTCTTGTTCGATTGGATGTTGTTAACAAGACAAGCTCAGAAAGCTTCCAAGTTTATCAGTTGTCATCTATTGGGCATCACTGGGAAATATCATTACTTCAACCTCCTGATGCTATTTTTCCTTCGCAAACTTTGATGGCTGGTCAAGCAATATCCTGTTTCTTCACGTTGAAGGTTGGTACTATAGTTTTTAATCTTGTGAAAAGGCTTTATTTGATCCATGTAGCCTAGCCCACCTAATGGGAAAAGGCTTCGGTAGTTGTTCATCTTCTGTGTGATAATTTTCTTTTTTATTGTAAGAAATTCTTTAAAAGATTGTGCAAGTCAATCATATGTTTTTGTATTGTTTGTACTTCAAACAAATCCAAACCTCATGAAATTATTTGAGCTTGTCTGGTTTTATTTAGTAACATAACCTTGTATGCTTATTTATATATATTTCTTTATGACTTTGTTCTACCTGGAACTGTTTCTATTTTTTTTTCCTTCCCAAACAACCCAAAAAGAATACAAATTGAAAAGGTGAAATTCTTTGGTGCAGAAAATTAGGAATGAACTAGATATTAGTGTTTCAGAATCTGTATCTTCAAATGCTTAGTTATCTGAGGTTGTTTGTTTTCTGTTGACTCTATTTTTTGGTTAAACCATTTAGTATCATTCAATTATATATCCACCATTTATGTGTATTTTTATTCCTGATGTGCTTGTCACCTAAAATTTGATATCAAGTTTGTGTGTCTGCTTTGCACATGACAATTACGGTGGGATAAATTAAGATATTGTTTGCTCTCAGAAATCGAGGAGATTACCGACATTGGAATACAACATATCTACCACCCATGACAGAAGTGATGATGTACTATTGGTTCCTCAATGCAGTCAGGATTTAGTTTACAATACTAATAATGTACCTTTGGTAAATTTCCACCATTATGAAAGATTGCAGCAGAAAGTGTCACTTGAGGTAGACATTTATTTAGTTTTGTTAATGTCCAACCAACCAACCTGTTTCTTCTGAATTTTATATCATCATTTAGAGTATGCCTGTTAGAGTAGAACTGATTGAAAATGAATTTTACGGACACCAGAATGTCAATCAAATTTTATTTTATTTTTCACCTCATACTCCTTTTGGGTATTAAGAAAGTGTATGCGATGGTCACTTTAAACTGAACATCACCAAAGACCGGTTTACCATTACCATTATCCTTCATAGT
Source organism: Cicer arietinum (assembly GCF_000331145.2). Lineage (NCBI taxonomy): Eukaryota > Viridiplantae > Streptophyta > Magnoliopsida > Fabales > Fabaceae > Cicer > Cicer arietinum. Next base: position 72,497,803 of record NC_021162.2, read on the forward strand.
TGGAATGCACGCGCATCTTTAAAGGATTACCCTTGTGCAAAACTTTGGTTTGGAACAAGATTGTATTTTTAACTTCTCTTTGGTTCTGTGCCCATGGCTGCTCCAAGGGTATTAACATAATTGCAAAGGGATTGGGTTGATCTGGTTTCTCTATTTTCTGCACTGTCTTGTCATGTATTATGTTTTTCTCTGCCCATGGTTGTACCTCTTCTTTTTAATACTTTTTTCCAATCAAAAGAAAGTTATTCTTTTACAGTCTGTAATTTAGTAATTTTATATTTAATGAGTGCAATATAAAAGCTTAAATGTGATACCGAATTGCATCCTGTTAAACTAATGATGAATTGTGTGATAAGTTTTGGGATTCCAAAACTAGTTAGAAAATAAAATACACGATTTAACTTTAGCATATTTCTCATAATCAATTTCTCCATAGAATTTTAGCATTTGAAAAACTTGATCCTTAAAAACTTCAATGCTTTCTTGTCTATATTTCCATTTATTGAGCTTTCTTTTCTCTTTAGTTCTTATTTAGCCTACTACATTTCTTTTAGAAAATTTGTTAGTTATCATATTATGAACAAGAACATTTATAATCACAGTTGAAGCTTCAATTGGGCAAAAATAGTATCTAAGTTTTGATTTGCAGTAAGTATAATTTTTTTCTAAACTGATTTATTATAACTTCACCCGTTTTCTTGCCAACTAGTCAGCTAGATAATGAGAAGATTTAAGTTTTGGATGTATAATGAAACTGTCACAATTTTTAAATTTTCCCAACACCAACTGGCTTAGTTTCTAGGTTTAAGGAATTCCAAAGGGCAAATTTGTTTTCCTGTGTCATGGTAGAACATTTGGGATTAACTAAAATACTTATACTTTATTGTTTTTCTTTCCTATTACTGACATGAATTTAATGTTTGTAGAATCTGGGTGACTTGAATACTGTTGATTTTGTGTTGATCTCTCGGCCTCTCAACAGTACCATCAATCATGGTTTATCTGATTCTCCTCATGTTATGTCTCACCATTCGTGTCACTTAAGGCATGCTTCCTCTTCTGATTTTGATTTTCTTATAGATTTTACATATTTATGTGTTTGTCATTACATGGCTTTATGGGGGTTTATGTTAATCTTTTTCTTTCTTTTGACAGTACCTCTAGCACGGGTCCCATTTCATGGCTAGTGGATGGACCTCAAACCTTGCATCATGACTTCTCTGCATCCTTCTGTGAAATAAATTTGAAGATGCATCTTTACAATTCATCTGGTGTCACTGTTTTTGTGCGCATCGACACATCAGATTTTGATGGTAGTGGTGGACATCTGAACAGTGTAAACGCAGTTCAATCAGCAACTCCTGATAATCCAGCAGGTTGGCATGATGTTACACCAGTGAATGAACTCAAAGTAACATCAAATGCTCTCGAAACCCAACCAGGAAAAGCACTATCATTGGAAAGTGTTTCCCCATACATTTGGTCTGGGTCAAGCTCAACCAATCTCCACCTTGAGCCCATGTCCTCAGCAGAAGTTCCTCTTCAGATCTGTGTATTCTCTCCAGGGACATATGACCTGTCAAATTATGTTTTGAATTGGAATCTTCTGGGAGACAGCGACGAAATGAGTAAGCCTTCGGGCAAGTGCCAGGGCTATAAATACTATTTGACAGTGCTCCAATCCACTTGAGAAGTTGGTAAAAAATTTCATGCTAGAATTTTTGATTTGATTGTATCTGGGGGCTGTATATATATATACGTTTCCATGAATTGTCAAATGAGAACAGGAACGAGGAACCATGTAAAAGTTCAGGGGAAAAGTTGTAGAATACCAGTTTTTTGTCCAAACAATAATGACAGTGAAAATACACAATTCATCGAACTGGTCAGTGTATTTGGACTGGCCAAGTTTGAGAGAGGAAGTTATGAGCAAGAAATTTATGTATAGCCCGCCATTAACCAAAGACTGAATGTCAGAGTTTAGCACTGGCGATGGAATCATTTTTTACCTCATTGGTGGGATGCACGACTGAGCATTGCAAGAGTTAATTATGCCAATGTTTTGGGCGTAATTCAAAGGGTGATTGGTTGTTTCTGATTTTTCATGTATGATGGATAGCAGTTCAGAGTGGTATAGTTTTAAGATTGTTACAGGGTTATTGAAAGACAGAAATGGATATGGTGTATAAAGTGTACTTGAGAACGATATGGTATAATTTGATAAAACATTGCAAATTGCTAGTTACAATAATGTTAACTTTTTAATTTGGTGTTGATGTAAAGAATGACATTAGGTATGGGTTAGTTGCACTATTCGTGTGCGCTGAAAATGAGACAGATTTACGATGATGGTTGTAGGTGGGATTGTTGCATAAAAAGAAAAGATTAACTGTAAGCACTGAGTTTGCATAAATTAAGTTGCTTTGTTCATTGGAAGTATAGTATTAGTGTTAATAACATTTAGGATTTTTTGTCTTAAGATTTTCGTTAAATAAATGAAACTTATGTTTCACCTTTCACGTACCCATTATTATGGTTGATTGTTTCCATTGCATGAATGTTAGCTACATGCCTAAATGGTATGAGATTGTACAAAAAGAAATTGTAAATGTTCTGTGATTGTGTTAAAGAAAGATAGTATAGTATTATAGTATTAAAGTAAGGGTGGGGTTCAAGGTCCAAAAAGTAAGATAGTAGTATAGTATTAAATAACAATAAGAGGAGACACGATGTTTTAAAAAAGAACAATAAGACGAGCAAAATCACAATTTTCTACTAATTGATGATGCCATTGTTTTACAAGGAGGCTCTAATATTCGTAAGCTTTTTATTTTTTTTTTGGACTAAACTAATAATCGTAAGATAAAACTACGATAAGTCTCATCCGGTCTTTTATTCTTTACGTCCTACTCCAATGCCTTTTATCATATTATCAACCGCTCATGAGATAGTAGTATTTACTATTTAGATGTGAAATCACCATACTCCATTAGTATAAAAATCTACACTTGTATCAACAAAGTATTTTTTTTTATTTTTGAAAGAAAACTTAAATCGATAAAATTGAGGTCTATTTATTGATTTAGATAATTCCTGTTTTTTATAATAATCTTTTGCTTTTGATTTAGTTTATAAATTTTTATTTCAAGCATCCGTAGTAAGCTATTTTTTCTTCGGGCCGTATACACTTTAGGCCGAACTAAACAAGACCTCTCAACCATCGATTGAGTTTAAGAGTAGTGTGCAGGTAATTAAGAGCTAAATCCTGTCAAAAAAATTAATTAAGTACTAAAATGAAAAGTATAAGTCATTATCTCACGTAAGTAGTTTTTTTAATCCATCTGTTTCGCGGGTGCTTCCTCAATCTTCAGTACCTTTTTTCCTTAGCTTAGAAGAATAAAGGGAAACAGAGGGGTAAAATACATTTCCTTTTTTTACTTACAAAGCTACGCTTTATTTAAATGAATGTTTGTTACAATTTTTTATATATAAAAATAGGATTATATATTGATAACTGCTTTTTTACACAATCATTTAATCAAATTTTATCATAATGTCATTTTGTAAAATATATCTCAATAAAATTTTACGAATTATATCTAAATAAGTTTACAGTGTCCCATGTAGAAACATTATCTTTTGATTAAATGATTGTGTAAAAAAAAATACAATATCAATCTTTTTCTATTGAGAAAATATATAATCATTAAACTCTTAAATATTTTAAGATAAAAAATAAAATAAAATTAATGTTGAAAACAACTCATTTTAAATTTTAACGCAATTAAATACATATCACTTGTTAATAATATTTTCTAAAATGAACATCTTTCTTTAAAATATATAATAGTAAATAATGTTAACCATCAATGAGTGAAATTATATATAGCAAACAAAACAAATTTATAAGTGGTTGAAATATCGATTATTGATTTTAACACTTGAGATAAAATAAATTTGCTTTTCTAATGACAGTGAGTATCTCTTAACGAGTCTTTCAACCAATTTTAGTAATTATTTTTAACTAACCTTTTTTTGTCTATCACTATTAATGCCACCAACTTTTAAATATTTTATAATATAATTGAAATTTAAGATTTTATAATGATAAAATAATTTTGTACTCACTTTTGCCGACTTCCAAAGTCCGGCCAAAATATTTATTTGATTATTTTTTTATAAAAAAAATTAAAAAAAATGTACACATAATTATAAAGTATCAAATTTAAACTTGAAATTATAATATTCAACTTAATAATACTAACATTTATTAGTTGAACTAAATCTTACAAATTTATTTAATTTTTAATTTTATTATTTTAATAATTTATAACAGACATTTAAAATTGTATATTAATAATGATAATAATACTTAAAAATCACATATAAAAAATATCTAAAACATATGTTCTTAGTAATGTATTTATAAATCAGAGCAAATTTAAAAATTTATTATAAAAATATAAAAATGTAAGAAGATAATCTTTATTTTTGTCATGTGGTTAAACTAAATTAAATAATTAAGTTGAAGAAAACATAAAGTACTAGATAAAAATAATCATATAAATTAAATAAATGAAAAAAAATCACATTCGGTGAAAACCATGAAACCATATATTTCTCTTAAAATCATTATAACAATAAGTTCAAAAATTACTGCAAATCAATATATTTAAGTTCAAAATGAATATATTTTATTTGTAATACCTCAATATAAAATTATTAAATATTTATTATTTTTAAAATTACATATTATCTCAGCAGAAAAATTATGTATTGTTGATTACTTTTAAAAAATAACAAATTAAATCAAGATAGTATCAAGAAATTATTCGTTAGTTGGTTGAATATAAGTTTGCATATTAATTTGAAATTTAATTAAATGACTTTTATATTATGTATTTGAAAATAAAATTTAGTTTGATGAAAAACTAAATATGTAAAACTCTTAGATTATTAATTCAAAAAAAAAAACTTTATTAATAACTATTTTTAAAGTGATGTGAATATTTGATTAGTTATGAATTGGTTACATAAAAAAAGTGTATAGAATTTGGTAATATATTTAAGACACATGAGTTCATAATTATCTGCATTCTGGACGTACAATTTATTAAAAGTACCTTATCCCCGAAATTTGAACACGTTTTAAAATTTTAATTATCTCATCCTTTAAATTAATATAAAGTTTATTAAATACACAAAAAAGAATTTATTTTATCGTTGTTTTAAAAAAGTACCTGCAACTTAAGAACGAAAAATCAGTAGAAACACAGCCTATAAAAAGCAAGAGCCCCCTAACAAATTCAACTTCATTGCATAGTCGAATCAAATACTCAAAACGCAAACGGAAGATAGAAAATAAAAAAAAAAATGAACGATTTGCTATCCGCTGACAACAACCACCGCCACGTCATCCAGATGGCTGAGAACTCCACCGGCACGGCGATAAGCCTAGAAAAATTCTTCGAAGAAATTGAAGCGGTGAAAGAAGAATTGAACGAATTAGAAAAGCTCCACGTAAGGCTCCGAAAGTCGCACGAAAAAAGCAAAAGGCTTCACAGCGCAAAGGAAGTGAAAGAGCTTCGTTGTAGAATGGATTCTGACGTTAGTCTCTCTCTAAAGAAAGCGAAATTCGTGAAGGGTAGTTTGGAGTCACTTGAGCGGTCTAATGAAGCAAGCCGGGGTTTAAAGGATTGTGGACCGGGTTCGTCTTCTGATAGAACCCGGTCGGGTGTGGTGAGTGGGTTGAGGAAAAAATTGAAAGAGTCGATGGAAAGTTTTAATGAACTTAGAGAAGAAATATCGTTGGAGTATAGACAAACCGTGAAACGGAGATATTTTACTGTCACCGGAGAGAACCCTACTGATAAAACTGTTGACCTCCTCATCTCTACTGGTATTCATTCATTCATTCAATTATTTTATGTATTGTAAATTTTAAATATTATAAGATTTTTTTCTACTAAAATTTATAATATTTTAATGATACTAAATTAAATATAATTTTTTAAGACTTCAAATTTTATATTTAATTTACTTTTTATTTAAAAAATTTAAATTTTTATAAAAAATATTTTTATAATGTTTGAAACATATATTAAAAAATTTAAATGGTATACATTAGTTGAATTAAAAGTATAAATTAAAATTGTTGATAGAAAATATTTAAGTAACATTGTTTAAAAAAGAAATTTAAAAGATTAAAAATATAATATGATATATTTATAAAGAACAAAAACTTATTTAACTCATTCAATAATATATTTTGTTTTTCTTAATTTTTTATTATTAATTACAGTAATGATATTTATTCATACGTCTAATTTTCTTTTTAAAATTATAGTTAATTCAATTGTATAATTAAATACTATTTTAAAATGTGATTTAAATTAACTATTTATTCAACTTAATTAACTACAACTTTTCTTGTGATTAATCAGGAATAGAAAACATTTGATGTACATGAAATATTTTGTATTAATTAATGGAAATTTTTAATATATGCTTATTTTATATATACTAAAATTAAAAAATAACGGAGACAATCCTAGAGATTGAGCTAAGCTCACAATAAAATTTTAATTTTTTTTCTTCTTGTACTCAAGATTAGAAAAATGTGCATAATTACAAATTAAAAAAAATATAAAGAATTTATCCATCAATCTTCGACTTCACTAACAAGTTTATAAAAAAAAAGAAAGTTAAGCCCAAACTTTCAGTTGGAACTCGTTTAAATAAATGAGCTAAACTTACATCCTAAACCAAACTCAAACTTTAAGTATTCAATATGGCTCACTCGTTTACGATCTACCTCTTAGTTGATTTTAGAATATGTGAAATGTTGTAGGCGATAAAAAGAAATAATGATTGAGTTATAATGTATGATGCATGGTGGATCCAGGTGAGAGCGAAACATTCTTAAAAAAGGCAATCGAAGAGCAAGGTAGAGCAACAGTAATGGAGACAATCCAAGAGATTGAGGAGAGGCATGGTGCAGTGAAAGAGATTGAGAGAAATCTAAAAGAGTTGCACCAAGTGTTTTTGGACATGGCTGTTTTGGTTGAAGCACAAGGTGAAGATTTGAATGACATTGAGAGCCAAATGATGAGAGCTAATTCTTATGTTACCAGTGGGGTTCAACAATTTCATGTTGCTAACACCCATCAAAAGAATACCCGTAAATGCACCTTTTTTGCCATGTTACTCCTCCTCATTATTGCTTTGGTTATTATTCTCCCTATTGTTTTTAAATAATATTTCATCAATTCTGCCACTAATTTGTAACTAGTAATTAACACATTTTAAATAATTGGTTAATTATGAGAAAATGTCTTTCGATCTTTTATGTATTGTATATTGTTTTATTATATATAGTTTTGGTCACTTGATGTAGACTTGTCTTGGTTTCTAGAATCAACTGACGGGACCTCAATTAGGACGTATGGTTAATTAAACAACTTTCGTCTTTCAATTATTTCTAAATGAGACCTGTTAATTTGTTGTAATATGGGAGTTCTCAAAGTTCTTTTTATCTTTTTATTTAATTTTTAATTAATTAAAAATAAAGTGTGATTGAAAAGGGATATATTATTAGAATGGAGTTAGCAACTGATTTGTTTCACAAATATGCGATTAAGTCAACAGATCATACCATTAGACGTACGTAAACTACACTTGGCAAAAAATACCTCTAGTTTCAAAACCGTAATTGAGTTCTGAAAACTAATTTTCAAAGCGCAATTAAAGTACTCTGAAAAATAAGTCTTAGAATTTTCTAATTAATTACCTACCAAAATTATTTTGTAAATCAATTTTTATATTTCATTAACGTCTATTTAAAAAAAAACGTAAAGAAGTCGGCAAAATTAATGTTCAGAACAGAAACCTGAAAGAAAAAAAGAAGTTTGGGTGAGTTGGGTAAATATTTTCAGTCTACTTAATTAATCAATGGTCTGATACACTGTGCTCAAATTCGAAAAACTAACGTATATTTAGTTACTAACATTCTTTGTAATAAAAATAATAGATATTAATTTAAGTAGTGAAAATTTAAGAGACACTCACTTTATCTATGTGATTCAATACAATTAAAAATGAATGAAAAAGAACAACATTTTTAGTGAATAAAATTTATTTAATATTGATAAGTTTATTATTATCATAATACAAAGTGAAAGATAATTATCTTATAGTAATGCACATATATTAGTTGGATTTTTTAAAAGAAAAAACTAGTAAATTACATTGGATACTTCAAAATAAATCGTTTTAAAATATTTTCTCTTTACAAATATATCACCTATAATAGAATAGAGAGAATACACATACAAAAAAAAATATTGAGAGAATATTTTTCAAGAGATATCTAGATTTATAAAACTATGTAATGCAATATTGATTCTAATCACTATTGTAAGCAAAAATAGTCTTAAATTTTGATCATTATTATAAAATAAAATTAATTACTTTTGACTTATTTAATGTTATTATTTTTAATACATCACTTATTTTATTCAAAATATTTAATGTTGATAGTTAAATGTTGACAATAAAAAAAAAATAATTTAGTAAATTTAATTTGTGTTATACATTAAAATAAAAAAAAAGTAATTGCATTTGACTAATTTTTTTCTTCTTATAACAACACGGGAGGGAGTATTTATAAATCGAAGGCATTTCATTATCCACCAAGTAGACGGTGTTATGAAGAGTTATAACATCTCAAGTCAATACTGAAAGAATAATGTACCAGTTTGTTTATCATTATTTGTCACTCTGTTGAGTATGATGCAGTGATTTGTAAGATTTGAAGGGTGATATACAATTTTGATGTTGTGTTCCAAGACTAAAAAGTAATTTATTATAAATAACATATAACTCTAAATCTTCAATTTACATATGCGTTTTTTGGTAAGGAAAAAACTATGAGACTTTGTGTACAAGATTTAAAGCAAACAATACACTAGACATGTGGCTCGAGGTCAAAATAAATGTGTTGTAATTTTGTAATGTGATTTGGGATTCTTTAAATTAATTCAAAGTTTTTATTAAATAAAAAATTATTTCAAAGTTTCAAACAAAGATTTTATCTTTTTTTTTTTCGTGTCACGTTAATAATTTATCTAATTGTGATCTTGTTTTTTATGAAAGATTGTAACGTTATCTTTGTCAATGAAAATCTAATTGATATGCCAACGTAACATTTTATATAAACTTTTTATGAGTAAACCATTTTTATAATATACCGTTAAATGTTAATTTACACAAATTTATTCAATATTTTTAATGTAAAAAACTAATTTAATATAAAAAAATAAATGAGATGAACTTTAAATTAAATTAAAAGAAGTGATGTAATTTTCCCTTTATATATCTAGTTGAGACATTTTGGAGACATAGAAAATTATTTATAGATGTCAAATAATCTAAAAGAATCTGTATTCTCTTATTATTTTATTATTTTTTTGAAAATAATGTAAAATAGTACAAAAATATTTTTCACCCACAATTAATAATAACTCGTAATGATGATGGTAAGATGAGAAAGTAACATTGATATATGAAATGTATATCTTTTGATGTCTTGTTTTTGTAGTGTTCTGAACAGGGGTGTGGTTAGTAAAATAGGTAGGGTGCTGGTAGCAATATCTCGAAAGTTTAGCATATCTTAAGTCGTGCATTATTCACTTCTTCTCTGTATTGAGGTGTGGCAAGGCAACGAAGCAGACATGGCAGCTCTTCGGATGATAGGTAAGCTATATAAAAGTAACAAGACACATTAAATTCACAATATTAAGCTTGATTCTCTGTTATTAACTCATAATTTCAACATATGCAGATATAGCTGTTAACTTCACAGGTCAGGCATTTTATCAAACACTTTGTTTGTGTTTCAATAAAAATAACAATTATCTCTCTCTAATATTCAAAATCAGTGCAGATGGAATGTTTAAGGGAATCTACAATGGAAAGCAATGTCACGTCGCAGATATACCAACTGTTTTGAACAGGGCTTGGGCTGCTGGCGTTCACCGAATCATTGTATTAAATACCTTTATCACTTTTCATGTCTGATTTAATCATTCATTCATTAAGTTTATTCAGGCATAGATGATTAATTGCGTGTTCTCTTTGTGTTGTATGTAGGTAACTGGTGGATCACTTGAAGAATCAAGGGAAGCTCTTGCAATTGCTGAAACAGATGGTTTGTCATTTTGACACATTCAATGATTATTGGGACAATGCCTCGCACATTTGAGCACCAAAATTAATGTTTACTCTTTTACCCATTTATGGCTTTCTAGTTTCCACTGATTTTGATGATAACTTGAAGTTTTATTGATTGATCATAGGAAGACTTTTCTGCACTGTTGGTGTGCATCCAACACGTTGCAAGGTTGATCTCCTTTTTTCTCCTTTTGTTTTTTAACTGCAGTTTTTCTTTTTTTCATCGAAGAGTTTGTAAATGTGACTTGGTGTTTTGATTTAGGAATTTGAGGAGAGTGGAGATCCAGAACAGCATTTTCAGGATCTTTTGTCATTGGCTCAAGAGGGAATTCAGAAAGGGAAGGTATGGTTAAACCATTTTGTCAATCGCTGATCATGACAAATAGTGATTTTTCAAATTCTATTTGATTACAATGTCATAGCATCGCTATAGCCGCTATTTTACACTTTGTATTAAATAACATACTGCGGAAAAATAACTATTTGTTCAAATTCCACTTTGTTATAACTGCTGTTTGACAACATTGTGCTTAAACTCTAACAAGCAAGACAATTACTAAACATATCATAATTTTAACTAGCTGTGCATGTCTGATCCACCTAGTTCTGAATCTTGAATTCTTAATTGTATTATTCACTTCTAAACATGTCACCATGTATGTTGTTATTCATATAGTTCCAGAACTTTTTCTCTAGGTCTGAAACTACTGTCCAAGTAAGCATTTATTAATAACTTTGCATTCTTCTTTCTCTTTTTCATATGGAAGGTGGTTGCGGTTGGAGAATGTGGATTAGACTATGACCGGCTTCATTTTTGCCCAGCGGAGATTCAAAAGAAGTATGCACAGTTTATCTATTGCTATATGTCACTTTAGTAATTTTTCCCCCTCACTTCCTGTTTTTTGATTTTATAATATATTAAAATCAAATTATTAATGAATTATCTTCTTTTTTTGTGAATGCTAGGTATTTTGAGAAGCAGTTTGAATTGGCATACATCACAAAATTGCCTATGTTTTTGCACATGCGAGCAGCAGCTGCAGATTTCTGTGAATTAGTTGAGAAAAATAAGGACAGGTGTGTGATTGCTGGATCTCACAATTTTGAAATCGTAAATATTCAAATAATATTGTTTGATGTGCCTCTTTTTTAGCCTATCATTTTATTAATTTCGAGAAATGAACTTAATCATAAGGGTTAGAAAGTATTGTTGCCAACCTTAACTATGCTGTTTACGCTTTCAAGTTTGGGGATTGAGGTAAAAATGATATAAAATGTTCAACATCCTTTGGAACAAGTTGCACTGGGTAGGTTTGTTTGAAGATACTTGTGATTCTTTTCAAACTCTTAACCCATCCTTTGAAGGGTTACAAAAATTACCTTGAGGCCTTGTCGGCGCATAAAATACAAAATTACTTGCAAATAAGAAATAAATAGCCTTGAGATCATTGGGATCTCATTTCTCCTCATGTCTGATAGACACACCCATAAATATTAACATAAGATTGCATTTGTTTTATTGCTTGTTATTGATGGCATTACCACTTTGGGATGTGAAATGGACTAATTGTTTCTACTTTTATAACAGGTTCTCTGCTGGAGTCACCCATTCATTTACTGGTAGTATGGATGATTGCACTAAGCTTCTCTCTTTTGATAAAATGTACATTGGTAAATCCATCTTTTCAAGCATTACTATATTTTCTAACCTCGTTTAAGGCACCCTGGTATGTCTAATTTTAGGCTTTGCCTTCTAGAAAATATAACCACAAAGTGAACTTTTATTGTGCTAATTGCAAGCTCCTTGAGATAAAAAGATGTACATACTTTAGGAAAGCTTTGAGTTCATAGTTGTTTTTGGTGTTTTAATATCAAAAGATAGACATATGAATGGTGTGTTCGTATGCATGGACTAACTGTGTATTTGAGGATCTAGGTGCTTTTGAATATCTATTCCCTTGTTAGTTGACTTGCATAATTTTTTACTTCTGATTATCGGATTATCATGATTGAATACTAACATTCCATTTAAATCCCATGAATGATATACATTGTTTGGTACTCTGGCAGGTATAAATGGGTGCTCTCTGAAGACAACTGAGAACCTTGATGTTGTCAAGGGTATTCCTGTTGAGAGAATGATGATTGAGACAGACTCGCCATACTGTGAAATCAAGAATACTCATGCCGGAGTTGGTTTTGTTAACTCTAAATGGCCTTCTAAGAAGAAAGAGAAGTATGATCAAGAGAACATTGTCAAAGGCCGCAATGAACCTTGTTTAGTTAGGTAATTGGGGTGGTTTTGCACTTTTGCTTATCAATTTGGTACTATTGCTTCAAGAAATATCTTCTTATTTGATATTAATGTAGTCAGGAGTATTCAAGTTTGCACAAATTTAAAGCCTGGATACGATTGTTAATCTTATGCTTCCATTTTCTTCTAAAAGACTATCCTAGAAATATTTCTGATTGACTGTAATATTCCAGGCAAGTTCTTGAGGTGGTTGCTGGCTGTAAAGGAATCAATGACATGGGTAACCTAAGTAGAACATTGTACAACAACACTTGCAGGTAACATAGCTTGTCTCTTGAGTTGTCCATTACTGATGGAAGTGATCACTTGTAGAAACCCTATTTTTTTGTTGGGAAAATAGAAAGGTAAACCCGGTTAATAAAAACGATAAATAGGAATACTCAATCCCATCTTATGTGTTGGTTATTTATTATATATTCTGAAACTCCAAGGAAAATATTCACTTTGCAGGGTGTTTTTCCCGCATGACTTGGATTCTGCAGCTGATTCTCTTCTAGCTGGCAATAATTCTTCATAAACAGATTACAGACATGTTGATGACTTGGCTCTACTCTTTGCATTTATTCAAAGCTGTTCAGTTGCTTCGTTCCCCATTTTCTTGGCAGAGCTTAGCAGTGTCCTTGAAGTGAAACTGAAATTGTTTGTACTGCGATATATCAAGAAGTGGTTTTTGGCAGTCTGGCGAGTATGTGAGTGATAGATTGTTGTATTAACATATAATTTAAAAAACTACATGATACTAAAGAAGCCAAAAGGTTCCATAGGCAGTTACGATTTTGCATACCATGCCATGCCTTGGAAAATTGTACCTTTTTTTCCTTCATTTTTTTGAATTAATCTGCATGAGTTCTAGCCCAGTGTAATTTTAATGCCTATGTTACTTTTTGTCTAAGATCGTTCTTTGTTTGAAAATGTTGTTCAATTATCGCAGTGTGTTGTAGAACCCATTTGTTGATGATAATGAATATTCATAGACATTGATCTATTGTGGTGATTTGATTTTCACCTCCTTTTCTTACTCCTTTTTTCAGTAAAAAGAAATTCTCCATATCAAAGTTTACTCGAAAAATGTTGCCATCATTTGGCTAACTTGGATCAATTATAAAAGTGGGCGATGTCAAAATTTAATGCAAACTATTCACTACAAAATAATGACTTGATAAGCTACTTTTGCATGAAATGGAAGTAAGCTGTGATGTCCAAATGGATTTGTGGTGCTAAAGTAAGTTCCCTCTTATGAGTTTTAAATTGGGGAGTCTCAGCTAATAAGTGAGGCTTTTGCATTGATGAACCCTCCCTTTGAGATTATGCTCATAACATTCACTTTACATATATTTCAAGTTTTCAACACTATTTTATACCCTCAAGTGAAGGTTATCATTTCAATAAATCTTCTATTGAATAAGTTATATTATCCCATCAAACTCTGGAGCTTGTTCTTCACAATTACAAACCATATAATGACATCGACCCCTTATAGATACATCTCACAACTGCCTGAAAATCTAGTTAGTGTATACCAGTCTAACTAGTTCGACAGAAAATATTAATTGGGCGAAAAGCTAAATGATGTATATTTTGCGGGCAAAACTTTGATCAATCATATTTCCTCAAGTGCTGGCACTAGACACCAATTCTGAGCTATCAACATTGCTTTTTGTATTTTCCTCAACTACCGGAGGAGGAGATGAGGTTGTCCTCTCTGAAGCCAAATTCAATCGCAAGGGCCGGCCTTGAACTTCCTGAAAACATTGCATTACATTTGCAAGAAATGTGGCTATATAGTTAGATTGAGATATCACAAGCATAACTTGAAATGGCAAAACAAATCTGTCAAAATTGTTCTTACCACGCCATTCATTGCGTTCAAAGCAGCCTCTAAATTCTCGGCAGTTTCAAAAGTGACGAATCCAAAACCTCGAGATCTTCCATTGTCCCTCTCATAAATGACCTTGGCACCCAATAAGCCTGGCTGTTCAGCAAAGGCATCTCTAAGTTCCTGAGAGTTCAGTCCCCAGCCAAGGTTTCCAGCATAAATCTTGTGAGGACTATCAACAAAGCCTTTGTAGGCGCTCCTTACTTTTTTCCCCATTACCAACCTTTCACCTCCTTTGGGCACTTCTGGAAAGTTTACCTTAGCACTCCTACCACCAATTTGCTGCAAATCATTACAATCAATCACATTAACGTTGAACTTTTCATAAAACCAACTATAAATTGTCATGATAAATTGATTATTAAGATTATAAAGTTCAGCTATAATCAATGCTTTGATTAGAGTATAGCTTTTTATAAGATATATCTCCTAGATCACAGGACCAACAAAAAAAGAAAATAATTAAAAGATATATTATTTTCTGGATTAGTACTTCATCATCCAAAATTATCATAGGCATTGCAAACTGAAATTGGACCCCAACTACTTTTATAACCAACATTTTTTTGCCAAGTTACACTAGTAAGAACTTGTGTTCTATAAATTTTAAGAATAAACAGAAGCAAATAAAAGAACACCCCCTGTGCAACCTGGATTTTTCTTTTAATCTCATAACTCTTAAGGAAAGGATTATTTACAATCCATTGATAACTCAGGAATAGACACACAACAAACTATAGGCGAAGAGCTTTAATTTGCAACCGAAGCAGAGATTAGTCCCGTAACCAAACCAAATGACTGATGCTTGTGGGAATAATCTATGGAGCCAGTGTCTCTCCACTAAGTTCAAACTTGACCACAAAGTTGGCCTGCCATACGTTACTCATTATCTTGTCACCCCATGTGAGTTTTTGCATTTCGTGGGATTTGATTAATTTGAACCATGTACTTGACGCTTAAGTACATTGATTCTTAGACTAGCACTACTAATTGAGTAGGGTGAGAAGACCATGAGTAACAATTATGGTAGTCCTTGGTTTCCTACCATAAAAAAAAAAGAATAATAGAAAGAATGCATCATAAATGTATCAATCAAACTAGTACCACCTAAGGACTAGAATTTAAACCCGATGTGAAAGAGAAAATACTGACATAATAACTAATATACTAATATTTGTTTTAAAAAAAAGTAAAAAACTTACAGAACCATCAAACATTCGAATTGCTTCTTTAGCTTCTTCAACACTCTTCATTGTAACAAATGCAAATCCTCTGCTCCTGTCAGTGACTCGATCATACACAATCTATATAATTCAATCAAACAAAACACAAAGAAACGAGTATTACATATTACAATAAAATCCACTTTTTTTTTTTTTAATTTTCCAATCAAACAGATAAAGAAGTTTTTTTTTATATAAAAAAAAACAATAACAAACAAATTATGTAAAATAAAAGAAAAGAAAAAAACCTCAACAGACACGACAGTACCAGCTTCTGCAAAGATCTCAGCCAACTGAGAAGAAGTAATTGAAAATGGCAAGTTTCCAACATAGAGTCTCCCAGCATCGTCTGAGATTGTTACTTTCTGCTCTTCTTCTTGCTGTGGTTTTTCAAATGTTTCTGTTTGTGGTTCTGATTCTGAGTTCTCTTGTTGAGAAACTTGGAATTCATCTAAGGAAGCGAACGGGGGGTGAAGAATTTGAAGTGGGATAGGGCAAAGATTGAAACTTTGAGAGTTGAGGTTGAGATTGAAGGGTTTATGGGAAATGGGTCTTTGAGGGAAGTTGGTGGTGGTGAGTGAAATGGAAGAATGGGTGAATGAGAGGTTGTAGATTCTATTGTTGTAGATAGATGAGGAAATAGAAGATGTTGCAGAAGCCATTTAGTTTTTCAAAGTTTCAGAGTTGAGAAGTGAATTGGAGATACAACAATATAACTGTATCCATTTGGGCTTTGCATTTCACACAACACAAGGATAAGGTTTGCTTTCAAACTCCAATTCTTGTTAGTTACTCTCTCTTTATTCAATAAAAAATATCCTCCAAATTTATTTTGTCTCAAAGTTTATGAGATAAGTAATTTTAGGAGATTTATTATTTACTCGTGAAGGAAAAAAAAATTAATTGAAAAACAGTTACTTGACTTTATTAAAGAATATTATACCCAACTAAACTAAGTATTAAAAATTTGTCACATTGATTTTATTAAAGTTGTCATTATGATTTTATTTAATGTTACAATCATTATATCATTAAAAATATTATAGTTTTGGACAATTTTACACTGACCGTCCACATAAACTATTAATTTACGGTATCTCTGTAAGCTTTTTTTTTTTCTTCACTTTTTTGTCAAATCTTTGCACTTTCACCACATCTAGTCTTCGAATTTCAAGTACTCTAAAATAGGAAAGATACTGTTGTTGGCTAGAATATGAATTGTGATATCCCAAAATATTGAATGAAATTTTGTTGGTGGTTGTTAGCATTTTGCTTCCATGAATAACCCTTCTCACAAAAGGCCATGAACCACCCCCAAACTAGTCTTATATCCATTCATCTGAGTATTTTGAACTAGTAACCACCAAAATGGTGGGCATGCAATTGTTTGCTGCACTTGCAAATTTCCAAATGCAAAAAAGATGATAAAATTTGACATTGCTATATTGGAGAAATCCACACCAATACATTTATTTTTCCAACAAAATACACATACCAAAGTTCTATAATACATTCCTCCCCAAAGTCAGAAATACATCATAAAAAACCACATTTAGACATTACTCAAAACACGCATAACATAACTTGAATTAGATTTCAGTGCCTTTATTTCCACACTGAAGATTAGTAAAATATTCGTGCATATGTCTTCTGTATCGGGATAATCGTACCAAGATTGTCCTGTGCAGAAAGACAAAGATAGTTACCATAGGTACATTGAGCCAAGGATGCATTGCCAAAGATTGAGCCAAGGATGATTTGCCAAAGATTGAGCCAAGGATGGATTGCCTTAAGACCAGATGTCAGGACGATCCTATAATCATCTGGTCTTATCAAGGACAAGGTTCGGTGCAATATTGCACCAAACCTGACTTGATTCTTTCTGGAATCAAGCTTTAAGGTTACAGCAGTTGCCAGCTGCTGTAACCCATTTGGTGGGCATGATAACGCCACGCCCACCATCAATCATGTCTGCCAGAGAGTGGACGGAAGATCCAAGGTGATTGACCGCAAAGCCATCAAAATTTCCCCTTGAATACAAGCTTGTCACCTCTGACCCGGAAATATTCGGACTGCTACCATTAGTTTCTTTTGAAGAGTTTAAAGTTCCAACATCAGATTCAAGGACTTCAGAACTCTGAGAACCACTGCACTGCAATTGTTGACCACCAAATTTATGCACTTTACTTCCACTTTTACCATCTCCATTTGCAGATTTCTTTGTGTTCAAGAAACGACCGCCGCATCCTCTTGGTCGCCGCATTGCATGGAGATGGCGTGACTCATGCATGTAGGGCTGTAAGCCAAAACAAAACTCAGTTAGCTTAAAAAAAGCAAAACTATCTCACTAATCAAATTTTGTAATTAGTAAAGAAAGTGATCTTTTGAGTCATCAAAAGAAAGTACATTTTGATGTTTGTTATTAACACTATTCTTAGTTACCTTCTTAATCAAAGTACAAGAACTTCTGTTTGTAAATAACTTCATATCATTTTTATTATATAATAATCCTCTAATTTTATTCCTTTCAAATCTCTTCATAAGTAATGTCTCGAGTTCAAGTCTTGCAAATGAAGAAAAAAAACACAAGAAAGCCTTGTTTGATGAGTAAATGCATCCTATTCTACTTAGATGGCGCGTGACTGCCGACGCCTAATGATTCCATGGTCAAAAAAAAATTCAAGACCAAAAAAAATTCAACGAACACAAAGAATCTAGGAATACTATACATCGAATCATACCTTACGACGTTTAATCAATTTGTGACCAAGCACCGCTTTGGCGCGTGACTGCCGACGCCTAATGATTCCATGGTACTGCTTAGCATTTACATAAATCGGTCCATCATCAGATGTCATGTTAAGTGGCAGCATTACACGCCCCTACATTGTTACATATGAATATACATGAATAAATAAAGATTTATAAATCATCAATTGATAGGAAAAAGCGTGTTGAAAGCATAACATAGTTTATACGGATTAAGAAGCTTGCGAGCGAAGTAAAAGGCGCACCGGAATTTGAGGTCCATAAGTTGAGATGAGTCCATAAAATTGATCTGCATAAGGATATTTTGTACAGATCTACAAGGGAAAAAGATTCCAAGAAACATAAGTAAAACATGTCTAAAACTAAAATACTAAAACATCAAAATGTGGTTAGTTTTTTAGAGAACAAGTGTTACCATAGGCTGAGTAAATCCTAGCTCGTAACGAGTCGCAGTATCAGGGAATGATGACTGCAGTGATATGGTTGTATGAGGCTTTTGTGCATCAGCTGACATTTTAAAATCATCTGAGGAAGAAACATCTGAATGGTTAGCTTCAAGTTGGCATGGCAAGTGCATTGTACAGAAAATACATTTTCTCTGATAATTCAAAAACAACCAGCAATTCTACTAGACTTTGTGTCATAATAATTTTAGATTCAGAACTCATGCTAAGAAATATTCAATCTCCTATTTCTATTTCACTAATCATCATTCTAAATAACAAGTTCCATAATTTCTATGTCTCTCTTCTCTCGACCAAGATCATGTATTAAAATAGAAATAGGCCCTTCTGGTTCATGAAAGCAAAATTAATCTAAGAGTTGACCATAGCATGATATGTTGTAAAATTGGTTTCTAACCATCCAAAGTTTAATAAAAAATAATAGGCAAAAATACATCTATGATCCTTTAAGTTGGTACCAATTCTCGCTTTAAGTCTTTTATATTTTTTTATTCTCTTCCGACTTGGTCTTTAAGTTATATTTTGTTTATATCGTTAGCCTTTTGTCTCACTTTCAATAACGATTAGTGTAATTGAAAACATCTGATTATTCGAAACTCTACAAAATGTTGTAATAATATGTCTCTCATACTAATCCTTCAAAAAACACTAATCAAACTTTGTAATATAAATAGTCTATCCCCATAATCAATGTCATTAACTTCCTCCACTTGCACAGTAGTTTGGAAAGTCAACTCAATGCGATGTTTCGATTAGATCTTAATATTTTATAACATTAATTCGGTAAAAAAATTCAAACTTAAAGAACAGCATACACAATTTAATATAACTTAAAGACTAATTGTGTAAACTGAATATAACTTAAAGGACCAAATCAAAAACAAAAAGTTAAAGGACCTAATCAGAAACTAGACTAAAAGATGTATTTTTACCAAAATAATATTATTTGATTTATCCTTAATGTCCTAAACTATTCACAACTACACTGTAATCTGCAGCTTTCCTTCATCTAGATTTTCCGAAGCAGACTAATTGTATCATTTATTTAATAAATAAATAAATATGTGTAAAGGAATCAATTTTGTTATACGCTGTTATTCATATGTAAATTATTCTTATAAGAAAACATAAAATAAAGTCAAAATTGTCTCCATATAAACTATAAATGGTTTTTAAAAATTATCAGCGAATTTATGAAAATAAGTTAAAAACAACTTATGAACATGTCATATGCTGTTTTCAAAAGTTCTCTCAAGCATACTCATAAATCACAAGTATTTATGTCAATATAGATAAGTTTAAGTAAGTGAATCAAAACACACCAATATAGTCACAACCTATGAAGCACTAACTCTTATAGAGGCATAGACACCAAACATGACAGTGACACATTGACACCAATAATAATATGAAAAATGGATGAAATTCAATGTAACAATATGTCTCTATTGTGTCGGCTCGATGTAAGACACTCACACATGTTGAACATCATCTTCAATCTGAAGTATTAGTGTTACATCGGTCACAAATTTACTTTACAAACAGATGATATCAATTACTTTACTATTTTGGTGTAAATACAAATGACCAAAAAATCATACAAGTGAAATAGAGAGATATATTCACAATGAAATGACATACCTGGAAAGATGGTAAAGTGATTGGTATGCTCTTTCCCCAACAAATGTTCAGCTCCTCTACCCAATTGCTTAGTTGCACCAAATTGGTTAACAGAGATAGGTGGCTCCAATGAAAAGGATTTGATTTGTCCACAACCACCAGACTCTCCATAAAGGGATTGAGATCCAAAACTACTCCACCAAGGTGCTGCTCCTGAATTAGCAGATGATAATTGCCCCACAAAATTGTGTGCAATTCCTTCATTCTCTTTCAGATAAACACTTTGCATAGCCATACTCCAAATATGATTTCAAAACTTAATCTTTTAGCTTGTGTAATAAAATAAACAACCTCAACTTCCTATAATCAAAGATATACAAAAAAGAAAGAAAAAAAATTCATGTTTTGCAAAAAATAACAAACTTTCATAGGAAGAAAAAAGGGAAAAAATTAGCATAAATAGTATGTTCTTATACCTCAGAATCTTATTCAGTCTTCAGCATAAAAGGTCTTGAAACAGAAGCTGGATTGAAAAATATACAAAAACAGAAATTCAATTTCCACAAATAATCAGTAATCAATAATCAATAAAAAATACTAAAAATAATAAGTTTAAGATAAAAAAAATAAAAACTGCAGAGTTTAAAGCAAAGACATAAAAGTGAAGATAAGTAGAAGGAGACAAAAGTAAGGTGGGAATTACAATCTAGAAAGATACAACTCAACAAACAATTCCAACAGAAAAGTACAACACAAACATACATACCTACAAAAATACATAACAACCCACTTACAGAAACCAAAGTACACCAAAACCAGAACCTAAAAAACCAATCTTTAGAAAAAATAATCATCATTTTATTTTCAAAAAAAAAAAATACAAATTTCAAAATAACACAAAAGTCAAGCTAACAACTCAAAGAAGAAGAAGAAAGAAAGAGCACCAACATGTGAGATTAAGTTGCAGAAACAGAAGTAGTAAACCCCATTAGATTGGAGCCATGTCGGTAAAATATGAAGCAAAAGCAGTCACAAAGAGGAGATAGAAAGTGGAAAAAAAGAAGAAGAGAGAGAGAGAGAGAGAGATGTAATGGAAATGATTCACCAATGAGGCTTAGTTTTCATGCATAATAATATCAAAAAGACCCTCCACCTTCATTTAGTTCTATCTGTCCCTTTATTATTTTTTTATTGTTTTTAAATGGATTATACCATCACTCCTCTTTCTCTCCATCACTACCCCTTAAAATCTTCAAATTTAGTAGTTCAAATAGTCCAAAAATTGCCACTAAATATTTTTCTTTTTTAAATTTGTACTATTTGGTAATGCTAATATAATAATATTTTTGCTTTTAGTCTTATATATTATGTACTCTTTTTTTCAATCACCAAATATTTCATGTCTGTTTTTTGTCCCCATTGTTTTGTTTTGGTTTTCTTTGAAGAAGTATTGTTTTGTTATTGTTTTAATGTGTGGAGGAAATATATATATTAAAATTGGTATTTATAATAAATAAAATATTTTATTTTAATCTCTCAATAGAAGTCACATAAAAACTAAAATAAATACTCCACAATATTATATTATAAGATCAATTTTAATATAAACAAATTTTGTAGGAATTAAAATAAAAGAACAAAGAACAAAAATAAAATATAAGTATATATATTT